>NC_027754.1:33181867-33221642 GCF_000695525.1 Brassica oleracea var. oleracea | reverse complement strand
TGTGTTTTTTGAATGTCCTCCAGCACGTCAAGTGTGGGCATTATCCAAGATCCCATCAAATCCAAACATTTTCCCAATTGGCTCTCTTTTTGCTAATATGGATCATCTATTCTGGAGACTTAATCCAAAAATGGTGGATCACCAGTTTGCATGGATATTATGGTATATTTGGAAGGGTCGGAACAACAAAGTGTTCAGTAATTTAGATATGGACCCAAGAGACATGCTGAGATTGGCAGAAGTGGAATCAACATTGTGGGCTGAGGCACAAGTTATTAAAGATCGTAGATTGGTACAGGAAGTACAGGTACGGCCTGATATAGGGACCATAGGACGATGGTGTTTCACGGATGGTTCTTGGAAAGATAAGGATCTTTTTTCAGGACAAGGATGGCATAGCACGCTGCCAGGGTTTGATGGCTTATTGGGAGCACGAAATGTAAGGGCATCCCTCTCACCTCTTCATTCGGAGATGGAGGCATTGATTTGGGCGATGGAATGTATGCGAAATTTAAGACAGTTTCAGGTTACGTTTGCAACGGATTGTTCTCAACTGGTGAAGATGGTTTCGGAACCAGAGGAATGACCAGCATTTGAAAGCTACCTGGAAGATATCAAGACTTTGCGACAAAGTTTTGTCAACTCAGAAATTGTTCATGTTCCTAGGACGGAGAACAAAAGGGCGGATAGGTTGGCACAGAGTGCTCGGCAACAACTGTCTTTCGTCGTGCACATGGATGTAGTTTTACCACCTTGGTTTACAGAGTCTACATGAGTCTGTAAATGTTTGCTGTCAAAAAAAAAAAAGAATCTTGAATTAAAGGAAATGAAAACTATTCATAAAACAACATCAAAATCACAAAACAAAAGAAAATCGATCATAATTTTCTAACCAAAAATGATTTGATTACAGATCAAGAAAGATGAATCAACACATACATAGTAGTCTTATGAAGTATTAAAAATGAGCCAAGTAATGCAAGACTAAGACATCACTGAAAAATACACTTATGAATGTCTTATGTCATATAGTAATCATCTTACGAGGTATAATAATTGCACTTTTGGCCTGAAAAGGACTTATAAAAAACTACACAAAGTGTTCCTCTTTTCTAACCAAACGTAACGCACTCCTGCCTCCCGTGCTCTTCTTTTTAATTTATCCAATGAGACTAAGCCACGTGTCAGATAACACCTTCCTCGAGTCGAGCACGCGCCTTTGAAAATATCCAGTGGTGTGCTCGCCACGATCAACCTAAGTCGGTATCCAAAATGAACGGTCACAGTGCTTCGAAGCCTTACTTGTTCTAATGATCTACGGCTCTTCTACGTAGATGAAGCTAAACCTCACATCTACAAATGTGCACACGTCGGTAATCTCGTGTGTTTATATAATTTGTGCGAAAAATATAATTAATTTTTCGGACATAATCAATCTTCATCGATTAGTTCGCTCCGTCCCCCACACTGTCTCTCACCGCGAAAAATGTCGTCCGGTTTAATCGGAAGATTAGTCAGAACCAAACCGTCGCGATTAACCACCGCAGCAAGGTTGATCCCGTCGCGATGCACAGCCTCCGTAACCGAACCGGAACCAAAAGCGTCCTCTGGCGGCGGAAAACCATCGAACTTCAAAACTTTCCAGATCTACCGATGGAACCCCGACAACCCTAGCAAGCCTGAGCTCCAAGACTACAAGATCG
Source organism: Brassica oleracea var. oleracea (assembly GCF_000695525.1). Lineage (NCBI taxonomy): Eukaryota > Viridiplantae > Streptophyta > Magnoliopsida > Brassicales > Brassicaceae > Brassica > Brassica oleracea. The sequence continues at coordinate 33,219,939 of NC_027754.1, read as the reverse complement.
ACCTCAAAGACTGCGGCCCCATGGTTCTCGACGCCTTGATCAAAATCAAGAACGAGATGGATCCGTCTCTCACCTTCCGCCGCTCGTGCCGAGAAGGGATCTGCGGCTCGTGCGCGATGAACATCGACGGATGCAACGGGCTCGCGTGTCTGACGAAGATCGAGGAGGGAGCCAAGGAGACGACGATCACTCCCTTGCCTCACATGTTCGTGATCAAGGATCTGGTGGTGGACATGACTAACTTTTATAATCAGTACAAGAGTATTGAGCCGTGGCTGAAGAGGAAGAACCCGCCGTCTGAGCCTGGGAAGGAGATTCTGCAGAGTAAGAAGGATAGGGCTAAGCTTGATGGGATGTATGAGTGTATTCTCTGCGCTTGTTGTAGCACGTCTTGTCCTAGTTACTGGTGGAACCCTGAGTCTTACCTTGGCCCTGCCGCTTTGCTACACGCCAACAGGTATGTTGTATTGCTCGTTGGGATGATTCATTAGTATATGTCTTGTTGTTAGCTGCGTTAGATAAAAGTTTTGATCTTTGGATGTGTTTGTAACATTGTGAAGGTGGATAAGCGACAGTCGTGATGAGTACACTAAGGAAAGACTTGAGGCTATTGACGATGAGTTCAAGCTTTACCGTTGTCATACGATCTTGAACTGTGCTCGTGCTTGTCCTAAGGGTTTGAACCCGGGCAAACAGATCGCGCACATCAAGCAACTTCAGCGTTGAACTATTGTTGTGCGGTCACAGTTAATGTTTGAAGCTAATAAATCTTCACGAAGTTTGATTCATTATTGTATTGTTTGTTGCCGAATATTAGCACCTGTGAAAGAAACTCTTTTGGCAAGTTTTCCAAAGTAGATGAGCTTTGTGGTTGTATCTTGCTGAAAAATCTCTCTTTTAAGTAATAAAACTGAAGAACAACTTAAGTTCTCATCTACTTTTTTGTGTTCCATCTGCATTGTCTTTTATAAAAACATTACATGTACTTGTGTCGACACATGACCGCAACGTGATAGATTAACATAGCTTATCCATAGAAAAAGTTCACATCAGTAATATGGTGATTCAACATCCTTGGTGTATGATTGACTGTATAAGTATAGCTGCAAGTACTGGCACAAAAGAAGAAAGATGTCACCGACAAATGTAGCTATGTTCTTTGTCTCTTTGGTCATTATTAGCACAGCAACTGATGATGCTCCAGGAACCGAACAGTTTCAGTCCTTACTAAGTTCTCAGGAAGATGAGAAGCCTCAGTTTCTTACTGTGAGAGGTACTATTATAGTTCCTAATACAAGTTTTAAAACCAAAGATAAGTTGAGGGAACTTGAGAGAATGATCTTGTACTTGTAGTTTAACATTAGTTTTGTTGTTGCTCTTCATGTGCAGGATGCAACAACGATTGTGAAACATCTTGCTGTGACTGCAACATAGAGATTCAGCCTCCGGTTTGTGTCCAGTGTTGCCTGATTTGAGCTTTGTGTGGACAATTTATATCTATCTGTTTGTTCACATTCCTTACTCATACTTGGCTTTAGCCCATTTCTTTATTTGGCACAGCTCGATTTAGGTATTAATGACTTGTGCCAAGTATGAACTATAATATCAACAACCTCAATTCTTTTTTTAAATTCATCACTCTGTTATTGCCTTATCATTTCAAGATATAATTTAACATTTGCACGTTACCTATAAACAACAACTCATTAACTTGACCCACAAACTACTCTTGTGGATCTTTACGCTAAGACCTTTTGAGTATATTCCTTCTTCCATTAAAGGCTCCTTGGCTTATATATCCTTCAAGGCTTAACTTCCAATTCAAAGTGCCTTCCCTTTTTCTTTCTGTAAAATGAGACGAGAAGGTCGGCAACATGGTATTGTCCGAACTTACCGGATTCTTCCACCGCCACCGCTTAATCCAAGGCTGGTCAACTCTGCAACTCCATCCACATCCTCAGCAGTTTTTACCAAATTGCCTTCGAAACCGACCAGAGCTAACAGGAGAATATGGTATGGCCAGGTGCATTGGCTGAGATCAAACGACATGGCTTCTTCGTCCAGCTACAAACTCCTGACTTGTCGGATCATTACCAGACCCGGGACCAGATCCATTTTGGATCTTGCCGGTTTATCTGAACTTAATGGTAATGGCGACGATTTTAAAGAAGACAAAGGAGGAGAAGCTGAAGATGAAATGACAAAGAGAGAGAATGGACATAATAGCGACAAAGAAGAAGGTGGGTCTCGTGGTAGGGATGTTGATGAAAGCATGAGTTTTTACGATGTGGGGATGATGATGATGGAACATGTGTTAGATCACGATGACGATGAAGAAGAAGAAGAAGATGGTTGGTGTTTGGTCTGAAAAAAAGGAAGTAATGATTATGTCTCTCTCACGTGGATCAGCTTTTTTTTTCTTTTGCATATTCAAGTGAATGTAATTCGATCCCTTCTTCATCAACAAGAGCCAGTTTAAAGATAAAGATTCAGACCAAAAAGAGAAACTAAAGTTGTATTTTCATTACATAAGTAGATAGAAATCAATTTGACCCAAAAAAAATATATTTATATAGATAGAAATCAAAAGTACTTAAACAAAGAGAAGCTAGTTCTAGCGTTTATTCTTCTTCTTCCTAATGCACTCAGACTCTTTTAAACTGGTGATAAAAGGGTGTAATCGGTGCCATCTACGTGATGAAATCGCTAATAAGTAGCTTGATCGAACTATGAACTCAATCTTTTTATTCTCCCATTTGCCATTTGGCAGACTTGTGTAGAGCTGCTTCCTTCAAAGTTGTATTCTTTCATCTTCTTTGTCTTTATTATGATTCTCTTACATTTTTTGGCTTCAAACAAAGACACATAAACTGCTTCTTCTTTTGATTCTTCTTCTCTGTCTTTCTCTGCACCACACACACCATATAAATGAGAAACATCTCTCTTCTTTTTAATTTAACCGTGAGATTTAAATTGACAAGAATTAAAAGAAAAATCTTACCATGTTCTGATTCTGATCTCTAGTTTTAGCATTACCAATGAAACAGCTGGAGGTATAACAAATAATCAAAACCAGTTAAAGAAAGTCAATACCAAGAGAAGAAAGGAGGAAAGCACACACAAAGAGTGTGACTTACTTCAAGAAACTGAATTTCTGGCCCCCTGAACTCTGGATCATCATCGGTCTTTCACTGCATTTGTATTAACACAAAAAACAATCAGAAAAAAAAAAGAGTAAATAATTTGACTATACGAATTTGTGTTTACTTTTACATAAGAGAGAAACCACAAACCTTGTTTTATCTGATGAATCAATCTCTATAGGTTTAGCAGGAGGGATTGTTTTCTCCAGAGACAATCTAAACACCGGTTTGTTCTTGGTTTTCACTTTCTCCTTTTCACCCACAGAACAATCCTCTTCTTCTTCATCTTGCTTCTTCTTCTTCTCTTCCAATGAGTCATCCACAACAACAAGAACCTCCTCTTTGTTCCTTTCGAGTGGTTCTTCCTCTGGTAACAAACTCAACGGAGGCTGTGTCTCCAACGTGTGAAGCAAGACTTCAGCAGGCGTGACCGTTGGTTGTTCTTCCGTTGCCGCTTTCTTGGCTTCGGCTATACGCTTGTAGTGAGCTTCGAAGAAAGCTTTCTTCTGAGCAACGGAGCCAGGACGAGAGTACTTTTCAGCTTCTTCAACGTACTTCTTGTGCGAAAAAGTTGACCATTTGCCCCATTCGAGATTCTCTGACATGAATTTCCCAAATGATATTGATTGGCTAAGCGCATGGATCGTGTTATCCTGCAAACATCAGAAAGATCAAAAATCCAAATTTGGAAACTTTCATATTTTTTTTGGTTTCTTAAAGAGATTTTGTAACGGAAAAATAACAGATTTGAACTTTCATCAGACAACATAGCTTGGAGACTAGTGTTTGTTTTATGCAAGAAGAACAAAACTTTATGTTCTGTTTTCCCCGGAAAATACATAAAGTTCGAGAGAAGATATCATAAAGGTTGAATTTTTCCTCGTGGGGATTCACCAGACAAATTTATAAATATTTTCCGGGAAAATTTGTCGTTACAATAAAAAAGACAGAGCTTTTTTTTTAAAAAAAACAGAGGAATCAATAAATCGAAGATTAAATAAAGAAAACAAACCTCATGAGAATCGGAACGGGTAATAGGAGCTGCGAAGGAATACGAATGAGCTAGAACTGCAGATTCTCCCATTTTTGTGAAGCTTCAGATTAATCTTCTATCTACACCCCAGAAAATGAAGAACAGAAACTAGAAGAAGCTTTGTTTTTTATATTATTATTCAGCTCCAGACATATATTTATCTGTGGATAGTGTTTTCTCGTCGTCAAAAAAAACGTCTCTTGAATTTCAAAATTCGAAAGGGAAAATGTCTTTCTCTCTGTCGTTGAAAGGGAACTCAAGATTTTCTCTCGAACACATGAGGTGCGGAAGAATATGTTTAGATCCGGGTCCCACGAGCAAGGAGAAGATAAAATCAAAACATAAATAACTTATAATAATTTCAGTGTTTTTTGAGGATAGGAATGAAAAATGGGACTCGAATTATAAAAAACTTGAAGTAATTATTTATTTATGTTTGTTCAAAAAAAAAAGAAGAATAAATTATTTATAATTTGGTCGTTGAAATTGAAGTGGTTGAGAATTGAAGCGAAAGGAACGAAAGTAATACTTCTTTTTTTGTAAAAAGCTAATACTTTTTCTTGTGAGAAAGGAAAAACAACTGAGAAATTCCTAAACTCGGTCTTCGCTGATTTCGAGTCTTGTAAATTTTAAATATTTTTAATTAATATGAAACGTTATATTTTTAGATTTTTATTAATTAAGGCATCAAAATGAAAATCAAATCGATGAAAATGGGGAAGAATTAAATCCACGATTTCCTCTATATATACGATGGACGTTGGTCGTTCCTTATACAACTTTGTAGTATTAGACTATAGCAATCTTTTGGCAAAAGTTCGGAATAATACAATAAGGATATTTGTGTCGTGCTTGTCTAAATATATTAATATCTGGTATTATTGAAAGTGGTATTCTAATTAAAGTTCATAGTTGCCAAATTAAACATAAAAAATCAAGTCAGTGAAGCAAACAATACTGCATTTTTCACACAAAAAATACACTCTTTCCATTACACAAACATATTTTTTTCATTTCTTTATACATATTAAAACCTATTAAATTTATATCGTAAATGCATATTTTTCATGATTATCAATTTTAATATAAAAGTAATAGTAATCCAATAAACTTAATTAATTTTTAAGAATTTATTATTATCAAATAACATAAAAATTATGTATTTGTGAAACAAAAATTTCCCAAAAATTTGTTTTATTTTTGTGGAACGGAGTAAGTATGAGTTTTATATGTTTTACTTCGAAAAATGCTCTAGTATAATTTTGTTTTAAACATTAATGCTCTAGTATAATTTGCTAGGGTTATAAACCTTTGTTCTAAAATCTAAAATCCATGTACTTCGCCTAAAAACATATGAATTGTATTTATTTTCTTTCGATCGTTGGAGGTAATAAAAGTGGATGAAGTAACACGTATCAACGTTGGTATGTACAACCGTTTTGGAATATTTTGTAAAACACCGAAATGACACTTCAACCATCACAGAAGGCAACACTATTCCATCTTTTTTTCTTTGCAGTTATTGGTTTAGTGATTGGTTTCAATGATATTTACTTAGTTCAATGGCTATAAAATAAAATATTCAACAAGTAGCGACCAGCGAGTGATGTCCACCTTATGTGTTATTACACCCAATTGAATTTCTTAAGAACTTTTGGAAATCTAAGTTATTTTAAAACAAGATAATATATGCACTCTCTAAAATTATAAAATATGCGTTGAAAGAAATAATTTATGCCAAAATATATGTGTAGGAAATATCTGATAGCTCAAAAATATAAAACTAAATTGACACTTGACAATGAAGCTTTTGACATACAAAGCAAAAAATATAGTATTCCCACTGTTACTAAAAATAAGATTTTCTAAAGTGTTCAGGTTTATTAAGAATTCAATAAATGTTTATAATTTATTTATTTTTTACTTTATTATACACTTTCCAATAATTTTTCACCAATGAAATTTAATCAATTCAAATATTTTCATTTAATGTTTCTTAAAAGTATAAAAAATACCTTAAACGTATAGAAAATCTATCTTTGTGGAACAAGTAAAAAATCTAAAACATCTTACTTTCGGGAATGAAAAGAGTATCACCGAGCGCTTGATGTACACTATTCATATAAAAGTTACCGAGAATCGTTTCTTAATATGCAAGAAGAGTTGAAAGTAAGAAAAGATCAATATCTATATCTATATATATATAATAATGTCTGTCTCTCTCCTGGGCTGCTACCTAGGATCCAGGTCAAAAAGTCGTTCAACCTGCTGCTGACACGTGTCAAATTTTTAAACCCAACGAGTTTCGTTTCTGATCATTTTTTATTTGGGCTCGACATATGCTCTAAGTGTTATTTGTTACGGGCCTGTTTTGAAATCAAATGAAGCCCATATATAGAGTCAAGAGTTAAATACTTTTCTAGACTCGGCCCCTAATCATCGTCGAGGTTAACTCGGCCCCTAACCATCGTCAAAGTTCTTCATCTCTTCATTTCACCGGCGACCAAAACCTTCGAACGTTACGGAATCAGTCTGGATTGAAGCGTCATCTTTAAAGCGCTCTCAGTAACAATAACATCTCCAATGACTTCCTCCCTCTGGATCTTCAACTATAAAAAGGTATGACTAACCCATGAAATTCATCTGTTTTTATTGTGATCACATACGTCCTTCCATGTTCTCAGATTCTACTCATCCGGTAAACAATAATTTTTACATGTGTCCTTCATCATGCTTCATTTGATTTTAGATTCTTATAATTGTTATTCTCTAATTTAGAGCTCTGGGTTTGAGACAGAGTCTGGATTCAAATAGTAAATCCGTAAGGAGATTTGATGAGAGATAGTTACCATGTCTATTTTAGTTTGGTTTAATGTTTTCTTTTGATTTTGCTTATCAGGAAAGAACTTTGGAGTGGAGATTTGACAAGAGAATTGAGTGGCAACACGACAGAGAGTCAAGATACAGATGTTAACTAAACTGAATGTGATTTTTATGTTCATACTTCTTTGAATTTAGTTTATGTTCATTTAATGTTTTCTTCTGATTTAGATTCCCAGGCTGGAAAAATGGATCTGAGAGCGAGTGGATCCACATGGAGATCAAAATCCAAATCAGAAGCCAAGGATTCTTATGAATAAGGATAAGAAGAGATGCGAGAGACGTGACCAACAGTTTCTCCAGCAAAAGCCAAAGATATCAAATAATTACGCGGAGGAGGACATGTCCATGAAGCTACATTAGAGAAGATATGTGGAAAAATATCAAGGAAATAAAATTACAAGAAGCGAAACTAAAGGCTGGCCAGTAGAAGAAATCCCACTCTAAACAGGTTGGAACAAAAAAAAACATCAAGGTTAGAGTTTTCATCAAGAGCATCTATAAAATGTGGAGTTAGAGCTATTTCTGACGGAGAGCTCGAACTTTTGATGGAAGCAGTAGATGGAGGAATGAGAACGTAAGGCTTTGCAGTAGTGAAATAACTGACTCGATCCTCAAAAGGATTTTAGAGATGCAGTGGTTGAGATGTTCATGGAATATGGTATCAACCACCCAGAAGAACTCAAGCAGGTTCACAGATTTTATACCAGTAAAAAAAAAACATGATCCAGCGAAAGTTTATTATTATCAAAAGAACATTTTAGGATCATCATCAGCTTACGTTCAAATCATGGATATTGGTTAAAGTAGTGTAAAGCTTATATGATTTTTTCCCTACATCAGTAAAATTAATTAAATAACTTGATTGTATGAGTCAAACTTTTCTTATGATTTCAAAATATCTCAACTTTGAAACTCGAACAATAACAAGAGATAATATATATGAAAATAGTTATACATGAACATTAGAACTATCAAGAATTAAACCTTCTTTATACTGAAACATTGGTTGGATGGAAAAAATCATGCAGATTAATCATTAATTGTTAATTGTGTGATTAAAAATAAAATATGCAACAGAGATTATAAAAAAAATTCAAATTCCCAAAAATACCTTTACGCAAAAGCAGATGATTTTAAATATTCGGATCTATTATCAAATTATTTTTTCGACTTTAGTTATAATATTGTGAAAAAACTGAAGATAAACTATTAATTACTTTGTACATAAATTTTCGGTTTCACAAGAGGAAATATGTGAATCTTAGAAATCACATGCATATAAAAAAAATAAACAATAATATTTTCTAAATCTAATTTAATACATGTTATAAATTAGCATAGCAATCACTTAAAAAATATGTTATAAAATCAAATAATATATTAAATGATATGAATAGAAGACTATTTCTAAATGCATAAAATCAAAATATTATCATAATATGATTTGACTCAAATGAAAATATCAAACAACCTGTAAAACATGCCTGATAATTTAAGAACGTCTCAAAGTTTTATAAAAAAACCTATGACTCAAATGGGTTTAAAATCTGTATAGGAAGTGAATGTAGATATAATTGCACAATCTAGGAAGGGATGCAGCTCGCTTTCGTATCAACGTAATGGCAGGGTTTTATCATCTAATTATATTATACTTAGTGGCCACCAAAACCAACATGGAGGTTTTGTGAGAGATGGTTATGGCAGAGACCAAGCTGGTGGTGGCAAAAGGAATAAAGGTGGCCCAGCTAGAGATTGTCGTGTCTAAAAGTAAGATTAGAAAATGGAAAAAGCTCTAACATGGTATTAGAAAAAACGTGTAGACAACAATAGGTGAACACACTCCTAACTTTCTAGGGAAGTTGGAGCTAAAGCCTTTGTTGCTCAGACTTGCGCAGTAATATTTTTCATAGTTCTATTTTTTCATAATTCAGTGACTATATGAGAGTTGTTTCTGATTGAGTCAGAGCTTAGAGTCTGCAAGGAGTGTTTTCTTATGCAAGGAAATAATTCCTAAACTTTGCAATGAGTGTACGATAAGTGAAGACTACCAGCTATTTTCTTATGCAAGGAAGATAGGAATAATTCCATCTCCATCAGTAGCTTAACTCGCTTCACAATCAAGATATTGTGGTTACAGTTGTTTATCTAATGAATAAGCAAATAAAAACCAAGTAAAACATGAACATGTTCTTTCTATTAGGTACTAACCCATGAATATGTTTTTTTCTAATCTGATATAAGATATTTAGCATTATGTTTGTAGAATATATGTTTTATGAGATCAATGTTAAAAATTAGTTTCTAAAAATTAATCAGCACCGTTTTAGAAAAATTAATCAATTTCATATATAACTTACAAAAAAATAACATAAAAAGTAGTGAAAATTGTTATAATATAGTTAAAACTAATGTTACATGTAATTGAGAATAAATTAACCATTTTGTTAAAAAAAATACATTAAAATTGTTTTTAATGGTAAAATAAGTATATTTTTTAAGTATTGTGAACATAAAATGCAAGGTTAAATGAGGCAAGATTTTAAAATATATTTAACTACAATTACAAATCAAAACACGTTAGAAACATGAACAAATGCCAATCATAGATTTTTTTAAAAGAAAATATAACCAGAAAATCACGTAAACTTCATCTAACCTATATAATATTTTATACGCCACAACCTTTTAATATCAACATAACCATCAAAATAAATATAATAAATCTTAATATATATAAAATCCCTCAACGCTCAAACATTCTTAAAAACTATACATCTTTTAGACACTTCTCTTACAAATACTAACATAAAACACATGCGATAAAAATATATAATAATATACTTATATATATTACACGTAAACGGCGGACCGGCCCTAGTATTAATATATTTTAGTGTGTTTGACGTTTTGCAGAATATTCGTGGTTTTATTAATCACGTCTGATGAGAGTACTTAAGAGCCCAATGTATATAATGTAGTCACGCACTCGCGCTTTATAATTAGCTAGTTAGTTACTACGGGCTGAATGTCGGGCACGAGCAAACAGCTGCCAACATGTAATATGGAATGCGACCTAAATATCTAACACCATATAACCATTTATGCAGGTTCAGATGGGCTATTGTTAAGACCCACATGATTTTAACTCCAGAGTAAAAGACCAGCGTTAGAACTATTTGTGTTCCCTAACTCTGGAACAAGACAACAATATTGATTTCATGTCTCTGCACAAGTTGAACAAAGTTTTAGAACACATTGATCAGAATCATTTCCTTCTGGGAGGAGGTTCGCGGCTGAGATGATGCTTTTGGAGAGTCTTGACATAGTTTCTCATGAGACCAAACTTATTGCTACCAAGCTCGTAGAAATAATCCCATGGATATATCCCTGTTCTATGCAAGTCATCAAACACTAACCTGAATCCTCAAACAAAGATTTAGCACCAGACTCGTTAAGTTACAGGCTAAAAAAAAAAAAAAAGTTTATCTTTGATGACTAAGTTATCATGACATAGCGGGATTTGTAAGTTACGTTACGCCATAATTTCCCACCGGCTCTGCAGACATGATTCCTACATACCGCCTTCCAGATATCACCTGATTTGAAAACAAAAACGAAACTGTTTAGGCCAAAGAAAAAATCACCAAGACTTGATGTCATAGTGTTAAGAGTAAAGCTTACAGAATACAAGGCCTTGTACCGTTTAGAATATATGTTTGATTAGTCACAGAATTAATGGACTAGTAAGTAACCATCAGACAAAAGACACTCATTGCTAAGATACTTAAGAGATTGCGGTTACAATAAGAAGAACCGTGTCAATAAGAAGTGCCATAACCGTGTCAGCATCCATTGGAATCAATATCATTGCAGGTCTATTAAACTTATACTTCAAAAGACATCATCTTTTTCGAAACCCACCAATACAAATAGAGCAGCAAACTAGTAATCATAAAGAAGGGAAAGAACAACACAACATATTAGTTAACCGTAGTCTCATCTAGAATTGCTATTTACCAGAATCCATATAAAACCAAGTACACGTTAGGAGTAAGAACAACAAGCTAGTGGTCATAAACAATAAGCCAAAAAACAAACAAAGCAACATCCAAATGCTAATGTGATTATCATAGGCAGCTATATCACATTATTAAGACAAGATATCACAAGTCTATGTCCTAACATTAAAGACTTGTGTACTAAAAATCATGTGGCTCCGAACCATCTTTTGTTGTATAAATAGATATCACCTTGTCACCACCGACTGATCTGACTTTCCCATCAGCAGCTGGACTATTGACTCTCAGAAACTCTGAAGAGAATTTGAACTTGGTGCCATCTGCATATTCTACCGCAACCTTAAAGATTGATATTCGAAAAAAAATCAGCTTCCGATTATCACAACCGAACCATAATATTTTCCCTGAGAAAACACAGCGAAGCAGAGCTTACGTGTTTGGGAGATACAATAGAGAATCCTGAGAGCTTTGGAACAGTGACATCGCTTGTGCCATGGATTCGCCGGCCAATCAATCTCGTAGCCGCAAACATTTCTTGTTCCCGCGATCGCCTGAGACGACGACTCTTGCTCCAATCATTCTCACTCTGCTAAAAGCCTTAACCGTATTTATTGAGCCCAGTTAAAGGCCCTTTGGGCTGAATTGTATCTATGTTTTACAATAATTGAAAACGACATCGCATGACTTTAAGTTTTATGCTGGCTGTAGTTTTAATTTGTTTTGCTATAGAAATATTTGCAAAGACATTGAAAGCATTAAATAAAAGTTGTAAAAAAATGGATTTCTAAAGTTAAAATATTTCTTTTTCTAAATTTTCTGTTCTAGATTCATTTTTTTCAAAGTTAAAGCATGATTGCTTAACAAAATAGCTTTAGAAACAACAAAAATGGTTGTCCACATTCCACAACATCTTGAACTCTCGCCAATCAACCCCAAAGATAAGAAAGTCTAGGTCAAGGGTCCAAGGCCGGGCTTGAGTACTCCTATTTAAGTTGGTTATTCTGTAAAGGCATTTGCTATTCTCTCCCACTGTCCCAACTCTCAGTCAAATCACCTATCTTCATAAACAATGACACGTTAACTTTAATTAACCTAATAGAATTATTATATTAACATTGATAATTCTATTTATTATATTGGCAGGTATGTGTATGTGTATGTGTATGTGTATGTGTTTGCTATTTTGGAAGGATTTCTCTGTCTTTTGAAGAAGCAAGGAAGCACATAAGGATTGATTTAATGTTTTTTACATCACCAATTCTCTATATTTTCATACATCTTTAATTAGTTATGTAATTTTTCGAGTTACCTCTAGATTTACTATGTTTTTATGTCAGTAATTCTTTGACCACAATAAATCTCATTATTATCTCTTTGTCTTGGTTTGATTAGCTCAGTGTTCTTTCTCATTGTGTTTTCTCTTAACTTTAACCTCTCGGATTTGCAGAGAAATGGGAAAGCGACACAATTACATAGAGGATAAAAGAAAGGTCGATGAGGATGAGGAAATGAATCAACTAGTTGAACAAGTATTTCCTTATTTTATTTTATTTTTCATTCTAGTTTGTTTGCATTATTCATTTTCTTATTCAATATAATATTTTTTTTTAGTTTTCAGGAGTTGTCATAAAATCAATTCAGAAATTATCAGACTTAAAAAAACGTTGGAATATTTGACTGAAAAAGAAAAAAGTTAGAAAGAGAAAGACACACACTGTGTGTTCAACAAATACTACAACTGAGTCTTACTGATGAGGTAAACACATAGATCTTCGACACCTTTTTTTTTTGTTTGTAATGTATTATGAGATATTTTTGTTGTGGAGACAAAAACTGCATGTGAGTCATTGCTTCGTCAACATGATAATATTTAGTTTTGATTGTTTGCTTTTTTTACTATCTTTATTTGCTAAAATTATCCTCTTTATTTGCTAAAATTATCCTTTTTATTTTTAATCATGGACATTAGGAATTTTTTTTCCAGTTGTGTACGTGTATTGGTAGAAATTGTTATATATAACTATCTTTGCTATGCAAAATATGTGCATGGCTAATGGATAGTTTCTTAAGATAATTTTCAAATCATAGCATTACATTTTCATATGACCAAAATCATAACATTACATGAAAAATCTAAGAAGAAATTATTAATAGATGAAATTTGAGATGTTTTGGAATCTTAACATTTTATTGATTTAGAGTTATGAATTTTTTAAATCTTAAAAACCCACTATTAAACATGGTATAACTAATATCTTGCAAGACATAACACATGAACTAAATACACGAATAATCACAAATATGATTAAAACATGTAATAATATTTAAACATACAAATTCATAATTTTCATATAAACTAATTTTTAATTTATATAGAACATAAATAAACACAAGACATAACACATGAACTAGATAATCATGAGAATAATCAAAAATATGATTCGAAACATGTAATAATATTTAAATACCCAAATTCATAATTTTCATATAAAACTAAATTTTAATTTATAGGAGAAAGAAAAGCATGGGAGTCTTTGGGCATTACTTGGGTCGAGTTAAGTAAAGAGAAGCTTGCAGAATACCAAAGATGAACAATTCAGTAGACTGCTGGATAGACTGGCTGGCAAGGCCGGGTAGATCTCTGTGAGACCCCTTTGAGGAAAATATCGAGAGAGAATGAATTTGGTAGCCTATATATTTCTTGGTAAGAGAATTTTATAAGAAAGATAACAGATATAAGTCAATAACATGCCACAAATATTGGATGGAAGTTGGCAAGAAAAACATTTGATGAAAACCTATAATCTATTTGTTAAATTTATTTATTTTTATATAATTTCTCAACTCTTTGAATCACTAAACTATAAACAAATTCTAGATTTGAATTCTATATAATGTTTTCAGCAACAATATCAAAATTTCAGCAATATTTACTAAGCACTATATATCAAGTCTATTTTAACTTAGAATTAAACATGGCTATCGCATTAGTTGAAAAACCGTATTTGTTCTAGGTCAACCTTTAGCTCTATTTTGGGACGAAAGTCTGATAGATAGTTTACCATGTTGCAAATTCATCTCAATTTATTGGATGAAACTGTGATAATTAGTTATTATTTCTGTTTTTACTATTTAGCTTTTTAGGTTTCTGTATACAAATTAATGAATATAAACAAAAACATTGTTAATCATATATCTATTGACAAATTAACCAATGCAAGATAAACTATAAATTTTAAAAAGTCATACTAACAAAAGATACAAAACAATTAAAATTTAAAAATTGGGCCAAATAATTAACAACATATACCCATTTATGATTCGTGCATACCGCCTTCTGGATATTGGGTCTAACTGGTAACTGTCACATAAACATCAGGAACGGATAGGAATAGAACGAAAATGAATAAAATTATAGGAATGATGAGGAATAATGATTCCTTATCATATTTAGTGAAGAACACATTTGCTGTACATTTCTCTACAATAAAAAGAATGAGAATGAATGAAAAAAAAAAAACTATTCCTTATGAATGGTAAATTGTTTTTGGGAATGTTAAGGAATGTATTGTTCCTTTTCATTTTTTGGTCACCGTTCATATTCATCACCTGATTCAGAAAAAAAAGACGAATTTGCTTAGGCCTAAGACTAAATCACCGAGACTTGATGTCATAGTTAAAGCTTAAAGAATGCAAGTGTTTTGTCAGTTTAGAATCTATGTTTGATTAATCACACAATTAACGGACTAGTTAGTAGTTACTAACCATCAGACAAAAGAGACTCATTGCTAAGATACTTAAGAAACGGCGGTTGCAATAAGAAGAACCGTCAATAAGAAGTGACAACTATTAGGCATAACACAAAGAAACAGCCATGGTCCTCATCCACTGGAATCAATATTATTGCAGTGATAAAACTTATACTTAAAAAGACATCATCTTTGTCGAAACCCACCAAGCATCTACAAATGATCAGCCAATAGAGCAGAAAACTAGTATTCATGAAGAAGGGAAACAACAACACAATATATTACCTCCGTTCCTGAAAGTAAGATGTTTTAGATTTTTTTCTTGTTCCACAAAGATAGATTTTCTATATTGTTAAGGTACTTTTTTATACTTTTGAGGAACATTAATTGAGAATATTTGAATTGATTAAATTTCATTGGTGGAAAGTTATTGGAAAGTGTATAATAAAGTAAAAAATAATTTAAATTATAAACATTTATTAAATTCTTAATAAGCGTGCATACTCTAGAAAATCTTACTTTCAGGAACAGAGAGAATATTACCGTAGCCTCATCTAGAATGGGCCTTTACCAGAATCCATATAAAACCCATGTACACGTTAGGAGTAAGGATAACAAGCTAGTGGTGATAAACAATAAGCGAAAAAACAACAAACGAAGCAGCATCCAACGGTAATGTAATAATTATTATTAGAACAAATGAATATCAGAGTTAGCCATCTTTAGCTCAGCTATCTCTATATGCGATTTCGGTTCAATGGGTGTAAACAGTCACAGTGAGTTGGAATGGAGGCTACAATCTGCAATCTCCAGGACGGTTTGACGAACGACGACAATCATCGATTGATGATTCTCTCTCATGCCGCCGGAGGTTTAGTTGTCGGGTGTATTGAGTTTGTTCGTGTTCGGATTCTTCATTCGGGTCCGGTTATGACAGAGGTCGGAAGTAGGAGTCATAGCATCAAGGTTTGAGGGCGCCTTTCTCTCTGTAGCTAGTGGTGCCCGGCTCTCGTTTCTAGGTTTGTAAGGTTTGAGCTTGACTCGTAGCTCATCGAGCTCTTAGACTTTGTCGCGCTATCTTCGGGTTTGTTTCATACCGTTTAGGATCTGTTGTTTAGTTTATTTTCCGCACTCTGCTACTTGTTCACTATGTAATTTATGTCTCAAATTCGAAAATTAGTATAATAATTTAACATTTTATCACAAAAAAAACAATGAATATCAGAACTATAAGATGAGAACAAAAAGCCTTAGCTCTCTGTATTATTCAGTGATATTCGAAACAATCAGGCTCCTGCCTCCTGTTATATAATTTATCGAACTAGAAACACACTGCAAAGCAGAGCTTACGTATTTGGGAGATACAATAGAGAATCCTGAGAGCTTTGGAACAGTAACATCGCCTGTGCCATGGATTCGCCGGCAAATCAATCTCGTAGTCGCAAACATTTCTTGTTCCCGCGATCGCCGGAGACGACTCTTGCTCTAATCATCTCACTCTGCTAAAAGCCTTAATCGTATTATATTGGGCCCGATCTTTGGGCTCAGCTGTATCTATTTTTACAACTATTAGAACGACATGGTATGAGGTTGTTAAAAAAAAAAAAAAAAAAAAAAAAAACGACATGGTATGAGTAGGAATGTCAAACGGGTTGTTCCGTTCCATCCTGTCCCGTACCACAGCGGGCTTGTCTTCGAGCGGGTCACGGCAGGTCAGATCCGCGCGGACTGCGGTTCTCAAAATGACTGACCAAACCCGTACCGCAAAACATGCAGGCCTTTGCAGATCGGTCCGCAGGACATATAATTACAAACAGACATATGGCTCATGAACGCTTCAAGACATGATTCATGACGCTTTATGAGTTTCATGACGCATCAGTAAGTGAGTTTAGTCGATGATTGGGCTGAATAAAGCAATACATTTGTTAGTAGAAGATTTTAATTGGATCAAAACACTAGTTTATTTACTTTTACTAGACTCTAAACATTTTAAAAATAAATAATACTTTAGTTGCTGAATCCAAATATTATAACTCATAAGTTCATAACAAATGCTTTAGTTTTCTGAATCCAAAATTAAATAAAACCAATACCAAATCAAATATACTAGACTTTCTCTCTCTCTCTCTCTCTCTCTCTCTCTCTCTCTCTCTCTCTTGCGGGTCTTTGAACCCGTCCCGCGAAATCCGCAATTTTGCGGGCTTACAAAATGGAGGCCAAATCCCGTCTTGCAGCAAACTTTTATGGGCCAGACCCACGGTCCATTGACATCCCGAGGTATGAGTAAACTAAGTGGCGATTGGGACCCAGTTCGTCCACAAATGCTGGTCGAGCTCTAGTCAAAGATAAAGTAAGAGAGTTGAGTACTACCCAAACACGATCACTCAGTCGGGAAAATCAAATCGAGAATAATTTCCTTTTTAAAGTTATAAAAGCTGTAAAGATTATTGTGACGTGAAAATATTATACGCAAGGTATCTTCAGAAGTAATATGAAAGCTGTTAAAATATGTTTTCCACTGTTAGAGATTAAAAAAATGTCAATTAATACTTAAAGAATTTGTCTGAAACTCAAACGTCAAAGAAAGTGAAGTAAAAGAAATACAAACCGTAGACGAAAGTAAATTCGTTTACTTAAAAAAGCAATTTAATTGATCGGAGACCATTAGTTTTAGTGAGTCGTCTATTTTCTCGTTCTCCAAAGTTTCGTGACTTCCCTTCATATTCTTCAGGCAATAGACCTTTTCCCCTTTTGAATTGAAAATAAAAAATTCAAAAGAAAAATAAAAAATTACAAAATTCTATTCTTCTGCTAATAATCAACCTATATTCTCGTGGGCCTGACAAGAAGCAGAAGACGAAGAAGAAGCGACTTTACTTCTTTTTTTTGTTGGCGGGAAAAAACGAAACATAGAACAGAGTTTCTTCTACAATTACTTAACTGCCATCGCCGGCGATAACAGCGGCGTAGGAGATGAAAATTCGTAGGAAGCTCGGTGGTGTATGCGGGAGCGACGTCGTTGTCTCGTGGAGGTTGTTTTTCTGGTTCGTCGTGCTGTTTGTCTTCTCCTTCGTTCTCTTCTCTACCATGTTCGTCTTCAAAGGTATATTTATGATTTGAACCTTTCATTTAAAATTATATTTATCAGAAACTGAAATTAAAATGCGCAGGGAAGTTTCGTCCCGTGGTACGTTCGGTGAGAAGCTTCTCAACGGCCAGGGCGATCATCGGAGACTCTGCGACGCTGTCTCCGGCGGTTTCGATTCGCGAAGCGGTGAAACTACCTGAGCAGACACTTGTTTTCCTAAAATACCCTCAGTCTCTTCGGTTATTTACCAAAGACGATCTGATTTGCGTTTTCTCTTCCGGCGACGATTCGTCGAAGCTACGGAAGGAGAAACCGGAGGCCGTGGACAGCGACAAATTCGGCGGCCAGATCGTACGGTGTCCTGAAACGCCACCTGGCTACACTATATCGCTTGCCATCTCGAGATGGACGATAGATGATCACCTTGCCGCTGGTCCCACTCACCAGTGGGATTGGCTTGTTTACGACGCCGTCATCGACCACGATAACTCCACGGTGGTTTTCGTCAAGGGACTTAATCTAAAGCCGGGGAAAGTTGCTGACGTGTCGAGGTACGAGTGCGTGTACGGCTGGGATTTCGCGAAACACAACCGGTTAATAAGATCAGACGTGATCTCTGCGGCGCAGGAGATCGTACGGTGCAGAACACCGTTAACAGTGCTAAACGGCCCAAAATCAGCCCATGGGCCGGTTAAAGTTTCGGTTCGAATCAAAGGAGGAACCGGTATGCTCCCATCGATCGCTCAACCGGATCGGATCGTTCACCCACCGCGACGGAAACCGTTCGAGATGTGCGTTTGCACCATGACGCGAAACGCAGCCGCGGTTCTGAGAGAGTGGGTGATGTACCACGCCGGGATCGGCGTTCAGCGGTGGTTCATCTACGATAACAACAGCGACGACGACATAATCGCAGAGATCAAGGATCTCGAACGCCGCGGGTACAACATCACACGACATTTCTGGCCGTGGATCAAAACTCAGGAGGCTGGATTCTCGAATTGCGCGATCCGCGCGAGGAACGATTGCGATTGGATCGCGTTCATCGACGTCGACGAGTTCTACTACATCCGCTCCGGTGAAACATTAACAAGCATCATCAGAAACTACACTGCCTCCGCCGAGATCGGAGAAATCAGAACGCCGTGCCACAGCTTCGGACCGTCGGGATTGAGAAACCGGCCTCGAGGTGGAGTCACGGAGGGATACACTTGCCGTGTGATTTTACCGGAGAGGCACAAGAGCATACTCAAGCCGGAATCGATGAACGCGACGCTGATCAACGTGGTGCACCATTTCCACCTGAAAGATGGATTCACGTTTGCTGACGTGGATAAGGAAGTTATGGTAATTAATCACTATAAATATCAAGTGTGGGAAGTTTTCAAGGAGAAGTTTTATAGGAGAGTCGCGACTTACGTGGCGGATTGGCAAAACGATGAGAATGTCGGGTCGAGAGATCGGGCGCCCGGTTTGGGAACCCGACCCATTGAGCCACCTGATTGGGCTGAGAGATTCTGCGAGGTTAATGATACGGGGCTTAGAGATCAGGTGTTGGAGAAATTTAAAGACAATAAATTACAGCGTTTGATATGGGAAAATGAGGAAGACGAAGGCTCACGACGGGCCCATAATAGGATAGATTGAAAGATTAAACATCAGCTTAATAAAGCTCATTAGTCATAATTTTTGGAAACTTTTTTTTTCCTGTAACTAACTTTTTGTGGAAGATATATGTGACAATGCCAGATTTTTTTTTCTCTCTGTAATTTTCGGCTTAATGAAGTAAAATAAAGAACTTCCAAAAATAGAATGTAGTAGTAAAATAAAGGACTTCCAAAAAGTTTCTAAAACATGAAACTCTGCTTTGTGATTTTGCATAGTTGTCTTTCTATGGTGAATTTTTGGTATTGAGTTGCTCAAGGTTTGGGTCTACGTAGCTTCTGCAACAAGTGTTTGCGATCTGCGGCGGATAAGTGTGGAAGAAAATGCCCTAAGTGCAGGCAACTTATAGGGTAAATTGGATAAAATTTGGTTTGTTTTGGATCAAAAGCTTTGAGATTTATCTAATCATGTTAATTATATATGCAGAAATGGAATCGAAGCTTGGTACCCATTCTGATAAAGTGAGAGGGGAGACTAGCGGCTCCGTCATACACAGTCAATCTAAAAGTCCAAGGAAGGTTACAGGTACTTCTCGGTCTTCACTCTCCGATGTCCAACCAGACTCATCAGATGTGGAGTCATCTGAGTCTTCAGACTCAGAGCTTGAGGAGAGCGAATTCAGTAGGCTCGAACCTGATTTCGAGCTTGTGCGAAACAAGAAAAAGTCCTCAGGGTTAAAAGGTAACAGGGGCAGGGGCCCCAAAATCAATTAATTTATATCGACTGACATTTTTTGCTGGAATGTTCGCGGTTTAAACAAATATCATCACCGCAGCGGATTACGTAAATGGTTTAGGAAAAATACTCCTCTTTTTGGCGGCATTCTTGAGACTCATGTTAATCCTCTCAAGAAGAATAAATTTGTCTCAGATATTTTTCCCGATTGGCTGTCTGATGATAATTATGGTTTCTCTCATCTTGGTAAGATTTGGCTGGTTTGGCATCCTTCTTTGCGGGTTTCGGTTATATCTAAATCTCTTCAGATGATCACGGCTGAGGTCACTTGGCCATCTGCTCAAACCAGCTCCTTCATATAAGTTATCTATGCGGCTAACGACGCCGCTGACAGGGCTATACTATGGTCGGAGCTCAGTGCACTCGCCATTTCTCACAGTCTCGACTCCACACCGTGGCTGATAATTGGAGACTTTAATCAAATCAGGGACCCTGTTGAGCATTCTAAGGTGCCTACTCTGAATATGGACAAGAATATTAGAGACTTTAATCAATGTCTCCTGGATGCTAGCTTAGACGACCTGAATTTTCGTGGCACTACGTTCACTTGGTGGAACAAGCGCAAACTGGCTCCTCTGGCAAAGAAGCTTGATCGAGCCTTGGTTAATGACGAATGGTATTATATGTTTCCGTCTTCTGTTGCCTACTTTGGAAGCCCAGATTTCTCTGATCACGCAGTCATCGCCATCACTCTAGAGCCTGCAAGGTTAAGACTGAAGCAACCTTTCAGGTTCTATAACTTCCTCATCAAGAACGAAGACTTTCTCGCCACAGTGTGTACTAGCTGGTTCTCCTTCAACATCACGGGCTCGGCTATGTATAGAGTTTCGAGGAAGCTCAAGTTACTAAAGAATGTTATCAGAGAGCTAAGCAAGCAAAACTATTCGGGAATAGAGAAAAAGACGGCTCTGGCACACGAGAAGATGCTGCAGGCGCAGACTGTCATGCTATCTTCACCATCTGTTTCCAACGCATCCTCTGAGCTTCATGCTGAGAGGGACTGGGAAGAGTTATCAACCGCTGAGGCTGCTTTCTTTTTCCAGCGATCGCGCATTAATTGGATGTCTTTTGGGGATGGTAATTCAAGGCTTTTTCACAGGTACGCTGCTTCCAGACAAGCTCTCAATCATATCCACTTTCTATTCTCTAGCTCTGGTGAAAGAGTTGAGTCTCAAGCGGGTATTCAAGAACTGTGCGTCAATTATTTTTCTGATCTTCTTGGAAGTCCGGTATCTCAGCCTATGTTTATTCAAAGTGACTTGGATCTTCTGTTTGACTTCAAGTGCTCTACTGAGCAGGCGGCTGGCTTTGAGAAACCTTTCACGGCTAATGATATCAAGAACGCTTTCTTCTCTCTGCCAAGAAACAAGACTGGTGGCCCCGATGGTTACTCAGCTGAATTCTTTATTGCCACCTGGCCCATTATTGGTCCGGAGGTGACTGATGGGGTCTTGGAATTCTTCGAGTCGGGTTGCCTTTTGAAACAGTGGAACTCAGCAAATCTAGTCCTCATTCCCAAGAAGCCAAATGCGTCGCTCACAACAGATTTTAGACCAATCTCTTGCTTGAACACGGTTTATAAAGTGATATCTAAGCTTTTGGCCTCTAGATTGAAGGAGATCCTTCCCCTTATGGTGTCCAAGTCTCAGTCGGCTTTTCTTCCTGGACGACTTCTAGCGGAGAATGTCCTTCTAGCGACTGATCTTGTTAAAGGTTACAATACTCAGGCTCTCTCGCCTCGTGGAATGTTGAAAGTGGACCTGAGGAAAGCTTTTGACTGTGTTAGGTGGGACTTCATCCTGTCTTCTCTTCGTGCCTTAGCCATTCCGGAGTCATATATTTGTTTGATAGCAGAATGTTTGTCTACGGCTTCCTTCTCCGTGTCTGTCAATGGAGCCTCTGGAGGGTTCTTTAAAAGCACTAAAGGGATAAGACAGGGTGATCTCCTCTCTCCCTATCTCTTTGTGCTTGCCATGGAGTATCTATCTCGGTTACTTTTATCACGCTATGAGGTGGGAAGCATCGGTTATCATCCCGGAACTGATCAACTAAAGATCTCTCACCTAATGTTCGCCGACGACGTCATGGTTTTCTTTGACGGAACAAGTAACAGCCTACATGGCATTGCGGAGTGCCTCGACGATTTCGCCTCTTGGTCGGGACTGCACATGAACAAAGCCAAGACCGAGCTCTTCACCTCAGGAGTCCAATGCCATTGTGGGCTATGGATTCTCTACGGGTAAATTCCCAATCAGGTATCTCGGGCTTCCTTTGATGAGCCGGAAGCTGAAAATCTCTGAGTACTCTCCCTTGATATCTAAGATAACCAAAAGCTTCAAGTCATGGTCAGCCAAGCTTCTCTCCTTCGCTGGTAGACTGCAACTTCTCAAGACAGTAATTTTTGGCACAGTTAATTTCTGGATCTCTGCCTTTGTTCTTCCTAAAGGGTGTATTAGGGAGGTTGAATCGCTCTGCTCTCGATTTCTTTGGTCTGGAAATATTGATACAAGAGGTATAGCAAAGGTAGCTTGGTCAACGGTTTGTCTCCCTAAAGACGAAGGGGGACTAGGCTTGAGAAGTTTCGCGGTCTGGAACCAAGTGTTATGCTTGAAATTCATCTGGCTATTGCTTTCGAGGTCGCCCTCCCTGTGGGTTGACTGGCACTGGCACACTCACTTGGCAGAGGTCTCATTCTGGAAACTTGAGCCTTCAGCAAATGACTCTTGGGCTTGGAGAAAGCTTCTTGATCTTCGTCCTTTGGCCCTTCAGTTTTGCAAAATGACTTTAGGAAATGGATTATCTACTAGCTTTTGGTATGATGTTTGGACTCCTTTAGGTCAGCTCTCCACGGTACTGGGACGGGCTGGGCCTCGTGCCTTGCGCATCAGAGAGGACGCCATGGTGGCTGATGCCATCTTAGGAACTACATGGTCATTACCACATCCAAGATCCCAGCAGGAAGTTGATTTACATGCTTTTTTAACTACTATAACACTTCCTTTACCCCCTGATGTTCATGATATACTTGATTGGGTTGCCGGTGATTCTCCTCTGCGTGACTTCAGGTCATCAAGCACGTGGAATGTGCTGCGACCGAGACAGGAAAAGAAGGATTGGGTAGATGTGGTATGGTTCAAGGGAGCTATACCAAAGCTAGGTTTCACCATGTGGGTGGCGAATTACGACAGGCTCCCAACTAGAGCTAGACTTGCAGGGTGGGGAATGCTTATTTCTCCTAAATGTGGCCTCTGTTCAAGGTGTGATGAAACCAGAGACCATCTCATGTTGGCATGCGAATACAGTCATGAAGTTTGGAAGGAGGTGCTGCTAAGATGCCAGTCGCCTTCAACATTGCTCACCAACTGGTCTGAGCTTCTGTCATGGATCCGATCGTCGCCGGGCAAGAAGCTGACTCTCCTCCGGAAGCTGGCTTCACAATCTAGAGTCTTCCATCTTTGGAAACAAAGAAATAACCTAATGCATAACCAGATTTCGATCTCTCTTGAATCTGTCTTTTATGCCATTGACAAGGACTTGAGGAACATTATAACAGCAAGAAGAAGAAGTAGAAAACATTTTCATTCACTCATGTTGATGTGGCTGAGATAATGTTCCTTGTAGGTTGCAATCTCAATGATCCATCTTGTTTTTTATCTCTTTTTTGCCAAGATGGCTCAAACATAAGATATTTCTTGTAAAATCTTCTTTTCATTATATGATATTTACATTTTAGAAAAAAAAAAAAAAAAAAAAAAAGAAATGGAAGATATTGCATACGGATCTTTGGAACATCAATCCAAGTTTTTGTTCCCTAACTTCCTATGCAAGAAGCAGAACAGAGGAACGGACTATCAAGATAGGTTGCAGAGACAGGATATTTCGAAATTACTTGCATCTTCACAAAGTGTTATTTCCTTTAGACCTATTATTCGTTTGCGTTTCTTCTTGAAATCTAGTCTTTGACATTAAACATCCGAAAAATCTATTTATACATTTGATGATAACATCTTCTCTTATGTGCTAATTTGGTTACAGATGCTTGTTGTAGTTTTGTAGACTGATAAAATAAGCGATCAGAGTCATTATTCCAATAATGACACATTTTTAGGTTTTAAAACAAAGTTTGACTTGTTAATTTTTTTTTTTTTTGACAAATAATATATCATTACAGGCACCT
The DNA here is from genome assembly GCF_000695525.1 of Brassica oleracea var. oleracea. NCBI lineage: Eukaryota > Viridiplantae > Streptophyta > Magnoliopsida > Brassicales > Brassicaceae > Brassica > Brassica oleracea. The sequence continues at coordinate 33,195,444 of NC_027754.1, read as the reverse complement.
GTACATCGAATGTCGTCATGATGGCAACGTAAACTTTGACACTGATCTAACAAGAGTTTGGGTCGTTTGGATTAGGGCCATTTCATATAATGTTTACTTATTTTACGGTTAAAAAAAATCTATAATCTTCGCACAAAAAGTTCTATATAAACCAACTTTCAAGAAATCATTTTCACAACAAAAAAAACATTCGAGTCTTATCTCAAATTCATCAAATTCAAGCTCAGCTAATACAAGCATCGGACAAACATGATGAGAAAGATCTTTGTTCAGATCACTGTGCTTGTCTTCTGTTGGCCATGATTGCTATGGTCTCGGCCCAGGATCACGATGATCATGACCACCACGAAGGCGATGGCCACGATGACCACGACCACGCACCTGGTTCTTCCTCCAATAAACCAAACTCCGCCGTCATTGTTGCCGCAGATATGTTTACCGGCTTGGTTGCAGCCACCGTGGCCTTGGTCGTTGGTTTCATCTACTGAGTTCGTAACTCTTTCTCTTTTTCTAATGTTTGTGTGTTGTGAATCCTTCTTTTCATCTTCTTTTGTTGTTTATCACACTTGTCGCCCTTCTCTATAATTTGTTCAATCTTTCCTTTGTGTTGAAAGTATTATAATAATTAAAAAAATGTCTGGTGCCATTTTCGTTCGTAAAAAAAAGATGGTTCTGGAACGTGAAATAAGAGAAGAAAAGCTAATTTTGTGACATATATACTTGAACAAGAGCCGAATCAAAGTAAAAATGCTGCTTACTTGACCGATGTAACATATATTGACCGATGTTATGATTGAAACTTCAGATTACTTTAACTTGAAAACGTAACTATAAGCACAAACGCAAACAAACTGATTGGGCCGTGATCGTAAATTCGTAATGAGAGTAACAAACAAAAACAAAGTGACTGGGAATAGCTAGCAATCCGTGCGAAACAAAGTTTTGCAAGAGCTCGCCATAATGAAGCTGGCCGTATAATTCACAACAGATAACATATCAAACGACCCTAAATGCAAATCCATGCCTCACATAGTTCATATGTTTTGTATTACAATAAGCATGCCTTATATAGTGGATATACTACATTTGTTGAGTTTTGATCCAAAATGCACGTAGGGAATGTTGTGATAATGGCAACACAAGCGACAAATTATTAATTTGGGAACTGACCCGATAGAACTGCGTCGTTGTATACTCTTATCAAATTATTGAAATTCAGTCTGTTCATATAATCATATGTGTATATATAACTATGTATGATATATTTATTTCGTAAATTATTATTGTTTTAAAAATAATCTTAAGACTAGCATATCTTCAGGGATGTTAGTAGAGTTGTCATTTTAGAAAGATATTAGAAGCTACTAAAGTATATTTTTATTAGAAACTGGAATATTTGTTTAATGACAGAAATATCTTGGACTTTTATTTTCTTGTCTTATCTTTAAACTGTTATAAAATTTCTGTATTTTTCTATAAAAAAATCTATTGGATAATTTGATCGAGATAGCCTTTTGACTTTTTCCCATCAGTGCCCGCCACCATGAACGATATAAATCACTTTCAAAACTTCCAAAAATATGTCCCAATGACGACCCGTTGTTCAAAGAAAAAAAAAAGCAATAGACGACCCTTTTCCAAAATAAAGTTGACATCTATTTTGTTCATTTAAACTAACGTGAAAGCAAAATCTAATCAAGAGTCTCTTTCTTGATCAAGCCGGCAAACAGAATGATAGGACAAAAGTTTAATAAATATTTTCATATATCTGTCACAGCAAATGGTTTATAGTTCTCTCTATATAAACAAACCACTCTTCATCAATCTAATTCTACAGCACCAAGAAAAAAAACAAAACAAAACGATGAAGAATATCATTGTTCAGATGACTTTGGCTTGTCTTGTGTTAGCATTGATGATTGCCATGGTCTCGGCTCAATACGACTACTACAGTAGCGCAAAGACTCCAAACTCCGCCGTCACTGTTGCCACTGATATCTTTATCAGCTTGGCCGTACCGGCTGTGTCTCTGGTGGCCGATTTCATCTACTGAGTTCTTCTGTAACTCGTTACTTTTGTTGTTTGTGTTTTTCATTCTTTTGATTGTTTTCTTGGTGTCGTAAGAGCTTAATGTGATTTTATACTTGATGAATCTGTTACTGTTTTGGACTTTTAATGAAAAACAGACATGTCAACTGTCAAGTCGTTTATTGACAACTAGATGTAATTTTTTTTCAAAATTCATGAACCTGGATTTGAGTCAAAACACATTAAGCGATACAAACACAACAACACGTGAAATAAAAACGTTACAAACTCAACGAACACTTTAATAATTTTTTTGGAGAAGTTTGAAACCGCAACAAAACTTTCCCGGCTTAAAAATCCCTACGCAACCCACCTGGCCTTTAGGGTTGGCCGGTTGGGTCGCTGTTTCGGAGCGGTGAAGATCCGAGGGCTGAATCTTTCTATAATTCAACTTCAAAACTCAGTTTCTGTGTATCCTGCTTTTGGTACGGAAACGAAAGTCGTTTTTGTTCACCTGTGAGATCTTAAGAGTCAAGGAGATGTAGCCTAACGCAGCAATGGCGTAGAACACTTTGTATGGAGCCAAGTCTAGTCCAGAGAAGAAGCAGCAGTAGCCGGCAAGGAAATACATGTGATGGGGACCGAGTTGGTGTCCCAGAAGAGATGGGAAAGATCGTAGGATGCTTGACTCTGGTCTCGAGTTAAGTACTCCGTGGAAGATAACGCCAACACAGAGAGCCGAGTCAGCAAACCATGGGAAACTTTGTCCCGTTCCAATCCTCTACAAAGATAGATACTATTAGAACCACTTTCACTTGTTTAATTAGAGTAAATAAGCTTCCGAATCTGATAATTATGTACTAAGAACGTGGAAGGAGTGAGTACCTGGAACCAAGCGGCAAGAGAGGGTACAAACATCAAAGCCGCAAGGAGATGCAATATTAGTAAGCCGTGCCTGTGGTTGAAGATGTCTGCTTGGGTCTCCACAAATGATTTTTCAGACGAGCCTACTGATAAAGATTCCTGTCTGCTTGAAGGATGTCGATTCTTACGCTCAGCTTCGTTTTTCTGATCGACTGACTCCTTTCTCTTCGATGCCATCATGATACTTTCATGAAACAAAAGATGTAAACGACCATCAGCTACTCTTTCCTCTCATTGACTTTAGGTTCTTTGCAGGTAAAATCATTATCGTTTCCGTAATTTTGTGGGATCTTCATATCTCACATAACAAGAGTTGACAAGACAGAAAGTTTGCTTACCAGCACATTGAGTTATGGCAGCAAAGGGCATGAGAGGCGAGGAGTACAAAAAGACCCAACGCTGGATGAACAAAGGTCACCAAGGTAACCGCGACTAGTGTCATTACGATTGTGGTGTTGAGCTTTAGAATGCGGATTGCCTGCATGAAGAAACAGAATCTCACTAACTCAGCCAATAGAAGATACTAAGTGGAAATTTTTTCATGTTAAGCAATGAGTCGTAGAGATTTGAATCCTAGCATGCAGTTATGATTATGGCTAGAGATTTGAATCCTAGCTTGCAGTTATGATTATGGCTTTAGGTTAATGATAGAAGCGAAAAAGCAAACCTTTAAACAGACGAAACTGGAAGCAAGTATAGAAAACCAACGAAGAAAAGCAAAAGAATAGTTTCTTTCCAAAGCTTGGCACCTGCATTGACACTTATCCAGTTACTTCTGAACAGAGTTGAGTAGTTTTACATCAAACCAAATATATGATGAAAGCCAAGCACTTACCTAGATTTAACAGTGGTGTGAACGAGGGCCAACGCTTGTAAGACAAATTTGGAGACAATAATTAACACACTGATGAAGGCATTGGCCAACAAATAACAAATCAACGAGACCATTGTGAAGCTTGTGAGGGGAGGAATTGGTTGAGCCATTACGAAGGAGAAGAACAACGAACTCAGAAGAGGGATCGCAGCTAGAATCAGAAATGGGGATGGCATTTCCAAGTTGTACTCTACAGCAGAGAGCAATGGTGGCACAGATAAATTCTGGTTCCACTGATTAGCTTGCCGCATGAGAGCATACAATATAACGGCAAACGAGAAGCCAACTATCTGCAATATCAGATGTCAAATGTGAAGAAAGGTTCAATCACTCGTAAACCATAGAGCTACCTCGTTTCCAAAAAAAAAAACAAAAGGTTATCCAGTTTAGAGAGGAAGTTTCGCGGAGAGATAAGCCCATGAATACACTCACACACACACGTGCACAGTATGCAGAACGCTATTATAACATGCATGATTAATATACTGTGAATGCGTACATCCGATGCATTAGATGTAAAGCTACCTGAGGACCATATAGAAGTACAAATCTGCTGGACATGGCAGGAGCAGAGACATGAACGGTTGCGGTGTATGAGCAATGAGGGTCAACCTGCAGAAGTCCCAGGAAATTGAAAACATTTGAGTTTCATGTTTCAGTGGGGACAACAGAGATTAGCTTTGTGCAAGAGACTTCTGACCAGTAGCATAACAGTAGTTTTCTCAGGACTCTGAGAACTCCAAAGCGCTGGTGAAGAATCAATAGTTATTGTCTCACTGTAGAGATTTGGAAACACATGAAGTCCAGAAGCAGAATCCCAGGCAAGGGCAACAGGTGGGAAGCAACGCAATTTGCAAAGCTCTGAAAATTGAACAATGTCTGGTGAAAAAGTAGCAAAAAAGAGCTAACAGAGATCCGTTTAAATAAAAAAGGAGACTGATAATATTGATAAATTTACGAACTGAGGACTAATGAATTAATCCAACAGAACTGGAAATCTCGGCAGAGGGTGACCAGATGACTAACAGCCAAAACTATGAGCAAGTAACTACCGAAAGAAAGATCTTTTAGATTGAAGAGAGGGATTTGAATTCTTACTATCCTTGTCCAAGTCTCCTGTCTCGCCATCTGGTAGACCAGAAGTTTTAATTCCACATCCAGCAGTTTTCAGGGACAATGTTATGGGTAGTAGACCTAAGCTGGTAGCAAACGATAAATTGTAAGCTAGAGGATGGTCCTCTTTCAGAAATATATCCTGCAGAAAAGAAGTCCACAGGTGACATCAGATTGTTTCACTAGCGGAGTTCATAACAGTGGAGATGCAAACGAAGAGTGTTGCCACTTGAAAAAATGAATACCTTTGTCCAGTAAGCAGATAAGAGCATTGATTGAGATGAGACCTCCATGGCCCCTTCTTTAGGGTTAAAGAACTGCCCCACTGCCATAGAAACCGCCACAGGAGGTCTACCGGATACTGCCTGTGGGATAGAAGGTCTCAGTTTAGTTACACGCTTATATTCATCTGAAAACTGCTAAAATTTGAAAGAAAGCAAATGTATAGATGTGAGTAATTACTTCGCGAGGCGCAACTGAAATAGTCAAGAATCTGAATCCGTGCATGTCTTCAGGCTCTAGCTTCAGCACTGCAGATGGGGGAGCTTGCTCGGTTTGACTCCCTGGCTCCGACTAACAAACATATACATGAAGGAAGAACTAGTTAATAAAAATGCTAATCTGGTGCATTTTTTACTCTGAAAATGTGAGGACAATGTGTGCATAGGAAAAAAAAATGTCGAGCGTGTGCTAGGAAAAAAATCCATCATTGTTGTAACTGATCCTATAAAATTACTCTGGCATATGAGAAATATAGTAACATCACCTGTTTTGGTGCAGGGCCTGCTGGAATGAGAACCATCTTTGACGTAACTTCGACAACCCTTTCACAAACCGGTAAATTTGAATTTGATTTCTCCTTCTCAGGCCATAGATGGAGTCTTACTCCAGAACAAGGCGCCAGATTTGTAACAAAGATAAAGTGGTTCTTTCCATTTGATCCCTATAGTACAGAAGATATGTCATGGGATATCAATACAGACATCTTAAGCGACATACAAGTCTATAATAGCATCACTAACTGAATTCTATCTGCACAGACCAACAATTCTATGTCCAACCAACGCCTTCTCCCGTCCATTGCCAAAATTGTAACAGTACTTGTTTGTATGTAAAGATCCCTATCGAGAGCATCATCCCTCCAATCCAGGGGACATGATGAAATTTGTGATTCAGAGCCTGCAAAGATAGACAGCACAATATTATGGTCATGCAAAAGAATAACATGTCGGCCCAAGACATATCACCTAGTGAAATTGTTCTCATAATTACAAATTGCCTCAAAAATTGTTACACCAATAAGATACCTCCAGCTTTGTCAATGTGTAATTTCTGTTACTTGACAAACTAATTTGATAGAGGCTAATAGCCTTCAAGACCAGACAAGCTTATAACTTCAATGCAAAGTCTAACTCCTTTCTTTGAGAACTTCTATTTTGAGAAACCAAGATATGCATATGTTTAGGGAAGAGATGGTATTAAATACCCTTGGAGGCTAACATGGGCAACTCATTAGAAATTTTCATAGGTGTCACTCCATTGAAGCTTTGTGCTAATGCACTTTGAAGCATTCTGGTCAAAATCCAAAGCCTCTTCTGAGTATCGGAAAATGGCTGACCAGTTTTTGAGTCCACCAAACTAAGAAGGGTATGTGAAACCTGCATGAAATACAAATATTCAAATTCATTGAAAATGGCATCTTCCAGATAACAAATTAGGCAACTTTTACCTACTTGAACAACCAGTTGATTACACCACAGAATAGCTTGATGTTCCATTGACAGCCAGACATTTTTCATGCTTGTACTACTTATCATAAAGCCGTGACTTGCAGGGACAATGCCATCAAGTGACTCTAACTTTGATCGCACCTAAGGCCAAAGGAGAAATCTTATGCCTTAAGAAAGCAATCAAATCTCATCCCACAGGAACTAATATAAAATCAAAGAAAACACCAGGGCATAAAGAACGGAGGAAGAAACATCCCAAAACTAAAATAGTTGTGGAAATTCTCAGACCTGATAATCATTGTAGCCACCAGCAATGGATACCACAACAACTCCAGAAAGTAATGGGTCGGCTACGTAACTTCCTCCAGGGGATGTTTGTACTTCATAACCTTTTTTCCATTCTTGGTTCACTCGAGAAAAGTAATGCCCCAAGGATGGCTGCAATGCCAGAGGAGGTGATCTGGATGAAATTAGATACATAAACACCTAAACAATGTCTTTTGGCAAGTAAAACTTGTTAAGCATGAAGAGAACTTACTGGTGCGGACTTGAGAGTGTTAGAATGGTTTGCACAGCTGATTTCCGCAAACGAGGATGTACTGCAGCAGCTCTGGCAACAAAACCACCCATAGAGTGGCCAACCAATATTACATTACAAGGTAAATTACTGGAGACAGCAGCACCTTCTCTTTCTCTGGTATCATGAGATTCCTTATATTGATCTAAGATCTGAATAAAACAAAGACGATATAAATAAAAGATAAAGTCACTCGGAAACAAGAATTAAAGCAGTATGTTCTGTTATCTTAGAGAACTCTGCTTGAAACTTGTGAACAGAAGTTCCCACATGTGACAGCATACTTACGCTCAGCAATTAACAGTCTAAACAACGTGTTTCTATTTTTTAGTTAAGAATGTCATGAGGAGAATGAAGAAAAACTATCAAAGTCCTACCCTGTGAATGGCATATACGACATATTCAGTGTGCTCCTCAAGTATGCGACCATCCATTGCAGAATGTTCACCTTCAAGATCCACCGCAAACCAGTCTATTCTGTTACTGTATTGACTAGACAAATCATATTCTACAGACTCTGTATCTTCTCCTTCCCCACGGAATAGAGAAGCTTCCTGGTAGAATGTGCGCTCAAATGGGCCTCCCTGGAATGCTCTATCAGATTCTGCTGCCACAGACCTGACCTGCACGAACCACATAAGAAACAAGGCCTATAAGGAGCCTGGTATATGAAACCTGGAGATAAATTCCCAACAAAAGCAATAAATTTCAAATTATTCCGGAGTTCAGGAAACAACTCGCTCCACAACCACATGAAACGCTGCTAGTTAAGGAACTCTCTTAACAATTTGTTTTTCTAATACCTAATCCTTTTATAGTTCTATAATGATTAATATACATGATATGTTATTAGTTAAACACAAGAAAAAAAAACGATTATACTTGCCTGCTTGTAGCTACCGGCGTTACCCGGAATGAAAAGAACTGGAACTCCGCTAAGTTTACTGATGTGTTCCTTAAAATCAATCTTCCTCCATCCTTCATGGTAAAGATAGAGCCCATATCTCCCAGGAGGAGTTGCACCGTCCGTCACAGAGATGGGAATGTAAGTAGGATACATGTAAGTCATAGTGCAACCATTCTTTATAGGTTTTAGCAGACCAAACAAAGCCGCAAGCCCAATCCATGCAGCTAAAACCACAACGCCAACTATCCTCAGCCTTGGTCGAACGCCTTGACTGCTCATAACAGATCTTACACCACGCATTTCAACCTCTTATATATATATATCTGCTTATAAGCATGCCAAGTCCCTTTCGAAAAAAATCACACAGCTATATTTAGATTAAGAAAGAAAAAAAAAACATTCAGAATCTTTCATAATAAACAAAACAAAAAATCATACAAAGCTTCTTTTGGAAAATTCTTTTGACAGCGACTTATCAAAAACAAAGATAGTTACTAAAGCGAGTATGCACTTGACGCACACAAATGAATAACCATAAACAGTAAAGTTTCAATGTGCAGTAGTAACATGAAAACATAGCAAAATAAACAATAAAACATAATTATAAAAACGGGAATCAAATGAAACTAGGCAATTACAAAAATGAAGCTTAAAATAGTAAAATAAAAATGTAGCAGAAGTGAAGAAGAGTAATAAATAACACATGGAGCCATCAAGCGCATAAAAAGGGAATATTTTTACAGCAGGATCTCGCCTTTAATACAAAATCCGTGAGCTTGATTCAGTAATATCGATTGAGTTATAAAGCATTTTTTGCTCAGAATCTGCGAGGGCGTGATTCGGAGATGATGAGGGAGAACTAACCGGGTCAAGATGATGGCGAGAGAAACCACGAGATCGCCGGTGAAAGTTTGAACCGCCGGTTAAGATGGGATCGAAGTACGGTGCAACGGAGGTTAGATCTTTTCACTGAAATCGAGGAGAGCGAATAAAACGGAGATCCTACTGAAATCGGGTCCGGGTTCGGATAACTAGTTATGAGTCGGGTTAAACGCTAACTAGTGGGCCGTATTTGGACTATGGGCCCAAGTTAACCAACTAATAATCGACGCACATATATGAGCATGCCAATTATGTAAAACACATATCCCTCTGTTCCTGAATCTGAATCTGAATAAAGTATTTTCTAGAGTATTCACGCATATCAAAAAAACAATAAATTTTTTATAATTAAATTTATTATTTATTTTACTATATATTTTCCAATAAATATCAACTAATAGTATTCAACCAATTCAAATATTTTCAATTAATGTTTTTTAAAAGTACACAACTTTTCAACATTAACTACTAAAAGTACCTTAAAATTTTAGAAAATCTATCATTTTGGAACAAAAAATAAATCTAGAAATATTATTTTCAGGAACAGAGAGAGTATAAAACTAATTTTTAGAATATTTATAGTTGAGTTTGGACTCAAGAAACTACCGGCTATACAATCTACATCAACTATGAAAATAGCAAAAGATCTAACACGAGTGAAATAGGGGATTATCTGTAAATAACAAAACTTAGAGGTTAAATTGAAATCTCCCGAAAGAATGCACTGGTATATGAAATCTCAGTAAATAAAATAAAGTGGGGGTTATTGATCGATGTATTTTAATGAATTTGAAAATCCGAACTAAATCTAGTATTATTGATTATATGATTTTTAAATATGTATTAAAATAATGTGTTATTGGTTTAATGATTCATAAATTATATATCAAATCAAGTGCTATTCAATCGTACGGATTTATTAATAAAATTGATTTTATAATAGATTTGAATGGATTTGTTTGGATTTTTTTGTTAAAAATATAAAGATTCAAATCCGAGGAAAAACATCCGGATTTGTAAATACTAATCCGAAAAAATTTAAAAATCTACATATTCCTTAGACATTATTTGAGAAGTGATTTGCCATGTGTCATCACCATATTAATTTTGAAAGATAAAAGATGACATGACATACTAACAATGATGACATGGCTTGAAACAAATTGTGACATGGACATTTACATTTAATGTTAATTTATATTTTTAGTAAGTTTTTAAAAATATGGTAATAAGTTATAGATGATAATTAATATAACAATAAATATGGTATTAACTTATTGATTATTATTAATATAAAAATAAATAATAGAAATATTAGAAATAGAAATATAATAAGATTTTACAATTTTTGAAATATTATATTGTTACATTTTTATAATTATATAATTTTTGTTACTAAAAAATTCTTTAAAATTTATGCAGTTTTTTATAAAAAAATGTAATTTTATTATCTCAACACCATTAGCTTTTTTTTAATATCTACAAATTTTAGAAATATTATTTATTTTATATTTTGATAATTATATACCTAAAAATTGTTTTAATTTATAGAATTTGATTTATTATATCTTAACCAAAAGATATAGGTAAAAAAATCTTTCCAAAATTATAATGTGAAATATATTAATAATTTTTTACTTAATTTTTTATTTATATTATTTTTTACATATAATTAAATTAAAATAATAATTAAATATTGTAAACAAATTATAAAATATAAAAATTAACAAAATGATATTTTAAAACTTTTATTTCTGCACATTGTGCAGGAAGACACCTAGTTTTAGTTAGATTTATAAATACTATACATAGATTTCTAAATCAATTAAAATATATAAACGAAAAAATGTGGTGATTTTACCCCTAAAGCTACGACCGTCCTTTCCACAGAGATGGTTCTTGTGTAGAGGCGGTGGCAAACAAGTAAAGAATAAAGTCGAACCAACCCGGTCTGATGTTTGTAGATGACCCAACGCTACTGACATCGAAGCGGAGACGACTCTCGATCAACGATTCCATGGAAGCTTCTTCTTCTTCTTCTTCATCATCTCAGGAGGTAATCTTCTCCCTCATTCACTATTAAGCTTCTTCTCCATTTCCTTTGCTTGCTCGATCTGTAACTTAATCTGTCCGCGTTTTAAAGCTCGTCGGTTTCTTCTTCGCTAGGGTTTTTTCGCCTCCGTCTTGTATCGAATTGGAAGTTTTGATTTGATTGATTTCGTAAAAGCAGGGTAAGGTCGCTGCTGGTATGCGAGAGAAATACGGGAGAGAGATTCGCGTTTTCGAGACTTCGAGCATTTCTCAGAGGCCAAGTCAAGCTTCTGTTGCTCGTAAGTTGACGGAGATGGATCTCTCTGACTCTGATTCTTGCTGCAATTCGTCTTTCTATTGATTCCTCTGGAATTTGATGTTTTTGTGATTTGGATTGGACAGAAGAGGAGTCTGATGAGTTCTACGAGCTCACACCCACAGATTACTACCGTCTTGTAGCATCTAAGAAAGAAGGTATGATGAGTTTGTATACTTGAATCAGTATCTTGGTTGTTTACTTAACTTGTAAAATTACATTCTTCTGCAAAAGATAAATCTTTGAAGACAAGAAAGCTCCGGGAAGCAGAAGAAGCTGCTCGTCGAGCTAAGCTGACTAAGGTTCTTATTCACTATCTATCTTGTTTCCTGCTTTTGAAACTAGTGTTATCTCCCCCAACATTTGTGAATTGATTGTTACTAGGCTGTGATCCGGGTTCGTTTTCCTGATAATCACACATTGGAGGCGACATTTCATCCTTCAGAGAAGATACAGTGCTTGATTGATCTTGTTAAAAGAGCACTTGCGCAGCCGGATATTCCCTTCTACTTGTGTATCTTTCCACCACTCGATTTCAAACTTTTACAATAATCATTCAGCGTAGAAGAAACCTGACAATGTATTTGCTTATTTACTTTTTTGCAGACACAACTCCTCCCAAGAAGCAGCTCAAGGATTTCTCACAAGACTTCTACTCTGCTGGGTTCATTCCTGGAGCTATTGTCTACTTTGCAAACGATCAACCAAAAGGTTAGTTTGTGTCAATACCTTCGCATGATGCTATAGAGTTCTTCTTATGTATGGCCAACTTGTACTGCATTGCAATATGTATTTGCGTGTACAAGTGAGATTTGGGTGGGAAACCAAAAACTATCCAAGTGGAATGTTCGAAATAGCTTGCAAACCTAGCATAGAATTAAGTTGGGTGTGTCTGATAGATTTTAAGTTGGTCTATTTATCTTCTGGTCCGAATTGAGCTTTTATTTACTACTTGAATTGAAAAGAGTGATGAGAAGAGAACTTGAGCTCTGGACTTAACTTTTAAAAACACTAATGTTACTTGCAGATGATGATGCAAGTTCAACACCTTATCTTAATGAAGAGATCTTGTCCCTGAAAGATGCAGAGGTCATGACCAAAGCAGAGGAACCGGTTGAGCCATCTTCAGAGCCAGCCGAGAGCGATACTGGTACTGTACCAATTGACCAAGAGCCTAAACCCGCGGAGAAGAAGAGCACAAAGCCTAAGTGGTTTAAAATGTGATTGAACATCAATCGTTTGATACAGAGGATGTTACCTTTGAATTGAAACGTGACAGTTAGTGTGACAGTAACAATCTTATTGTATGGCTTGTTTGGATTTCCTCAGGCCTAAAAGTGATGTTCATCCACAGTTTGATATATCATTTCTGCTTCGATTTTCCCTGTCTCGTGCTAGAGTAGACACTATCTAGAAAAGTAAAATGAATGAGTAATGCTACGTCATATGACTTTTTAGATGGTGTACTGTAATGGCATCGACTATGGCTAAATGAAAAACATGTATCGCCTATGGCTAAATGAAAAACATGTAGCGTGATGGTATTAGTATTACAAGTTCAAATGAAATAAAATGAATGAATTAAAAGTAGCACATCATCTTTTTGACTTATCTGATATCTCAAGCATGGATCATGGGATGCGTTGCGTAAGCTCAACCACTACCAGTCTCGATCTCAAAAAATCATTATTCTTTCCATCTAATTAAATCAATACGTATTCCCCTCGTGGTTTTACGTAATTATTATATTTGTTTGACTAATAACAACGATTCCCTTTTTAATTAATTAGTTAGTGTTATAAAAATAATGAAAAAGTCTATATTTATTCATAACATAGAAGTTCTTTATATAGGAGATTACACCGTCATAGATAAATGAAAAGATTACAAATCATAATCTCTTGGTTATGAGCCATCCACAATCTGGTTCATAACACTTCCCCTTGGATGCCATAACCATTTAGAGTTTGTAATGTATTTTAATGTTGCCTCATTAAAACCTTACCAGGAAAACCCAATTGGGACAAAACCATGGTGAATGAAAAATAGTGCAACACACATTACTCCCCCTGATTTGGACATTACTAAAGGTCCTTTAGACCTCTCCAATTTTCTTCAATCCGTGGGTGACGAAGATCTTGGGCAGAATATGCTTCGTCCTCGAACATGATAGTTGGTTCTTCTTTACCATCGGC
>NC_027754.1:33181630-33181787 GCF_000695525.1 Brassica oleracea var. oleracea | reverse complement strand
CGTGTACCACCATGTGTAAAACATAACCTGTCTGAAAACAAATCAACAAAACCAAATAACCCCTCTTTGGACTGGTTAGTATAAAATAAACCAAAATTAAATGCTTCTTCATCGTCCTTCTTATGGACCAATCAGATCAGTGTCTAAAACAAGACTT
>NC_027754.1:33181477-33181567 GCF_000695525.1 Brassica oleracea var. oleracea | reverse complement strand
ATACATTTGGACTGAATGGATCAGTGTCCAAAACAAGTGATCTCACGCCCATGTACTAGATAATGGGTGAGACTGGTCCATATTAAATCT
>NC_027754.1:33179490-33180072 GCF_000695525.1 Brassica oleracea var. oleracea | reverse complement strand
ACAGGCTATTAGCTCTATCATACTGATCTATGCATAGTCTAGGTCAGTAGTGAATGCAGATATAGTCTTTAGGACTTATTATGGCCTTGGGCGATTTTATACATATATCTGAAGGAACTCTTTGTTTCCTTCGCCCATTGTTTCAATATAGAAACCATTCATTCTTATATCTTTAAAACTGAATAGGGTGCTCTTGCTCTTAGAGCTGGGTGAATATAAGGCATCACTGATTTCTAGATGCATACCCTTAGGCAATAATATATTAACCTAGCCATAGTCTTCTTTCAGACTGGCGATACCTGCTTTAGTACTTATATTGGGGTTTTTCAGTGTACTCATATAAAAAAAATCATTCATTCATTTAATCTAAACAGAAAATGTAATAGAAATAAACTCAAGGAGATAAAAATCAGAGAAAGCATACAAGCAAAGCAATCACACAAGTTTGATGTCGAAATCAGATTATCAACTTGATTCTTTTAGGCAATCATAAGTCTCATATTCCATAAGATCATCTTGATCATGTTCGAAATTATTTTCACCATCTTTATAGACCAAGTGGGTTTCAGGATTCTTCCCTTT
>NC_027754.1:33179132-33179440 GCF_000695525.1 Brassica oleracea var. oleracea | reverse complement strand
ATATCTTAGCCCAATGGTTCCCCATTCCACATCTATGGCACACTGATTTGGTCGAGCTTTGTGGTTTAAAGGATATACCACGGCCACTGCCTTGACCATGACTCAAATTGGGTTGATATCCACGGCCTCTGCCATAGTGATTCTCACTGCCAAATGTGTTATAGTGTCATTTCCACCCTCCACGGCTATGACCGTGTGGTCTATCATTCTGGACGTGGTTACCTTTTTTTTTTATTATGCGGCCTTATTGGTATCAGGTAATGGGGTTAATCCGGGAGGTCTCAATTCACTGTTTCTCATCAGTAATC
>NC_027754.1:33166200-33177757 GCF_000695525.1 Brassica oleracea var. oleracea | reverse complement strand
CTATGGTTTTGATTCATAAAGATTAGGGATTTAGGGTTTCATTCTTTATCAATCAATCCATGTTCGATTATGGGTTCTTAGGTTTTGAATTACCTTTTAACCTTAGATGATTGTTGAATCGGACCACCAAAGGAGTTGAGCCGCGAACTGGACACGAACGGGATGCGAGCTAGAATGGATCGAGTCGCTTCCATCGGGTCGCGGACGTCCTTTGTTGCTTGATCAGGAACGCCTTGATCGTCGGACGTGAGCTGTCTGATGCTGTCGTGAACGAGGAAGAGGACGCGTGCTGGAGCTGTTCTCGGGTTGCGAACGTTTGAGCTAGGATCAGGAACGCCTTGGGCTGAAGCTGATCGGGGACGCGAGCTGGAACAGATGCGGGAACAAGAGACGCGATCGGAGTTTAGGGTTCGTCGGATCGCCGGCTAGGGTTAGGATTTTAGGGTTTTTTGATTTGGGTATTAGCTTATGGATTTAGAGTTTCGTGCTGATAATGTATTATAAAAGTAATAGAATGTGTTATAAAAGTAATGGAAAAATCTATCTTTATTCATAATAAAATAAATCATAATCTCAGCTATCACAATCCTATTCATAAGAGTATTTTAATTATCTACAGAGCTAGCGAACTACTATTTTATCAAAGCTCATACGGTCTCCCCAAAGTTGCCTGCGTCTTCTCTCATCGGCAGCAAACGTCTTCCGTCGCAGGGTGAGGAGATCGTTTCTCGTTTTCTTTCGTCCTGTTGTTGTTTACTTTATTACTCGGTTCGTGTTATACGATCCTTTTGGTTCTGTCTGTGCGACTGATCCGACTCATTCAGTTACTTATTATCGTTATCCGTTTTTCTTTTATTTTATTATTGAGCATTCGCAGTTGTAAACGTTAAGAAAATTATGTTTCACAAGTGTTTGACATCATATAGTCCACATACAAACTCTGATAGACTTGATAACTTGGTTCAATTTTTTCAGGCTTGTGTGGTATCTATCTACATTTGACTCGCTCGTGGAAGATGGGTTCTGGCCAATGGCACGTTGAGAAGAGGTCAACTTCGTTTCTAAAAGAGTACGGTGCTGTCTCTGAATCACGGAGCCTCTCCATCATCGTGCTCGGTGCCACTGGTGATCTTGCCAAGAAGAAGACTTTTCCTGCTCTTTTCAATCTCTATCATCAGGTTTCTCAACTCTTTAAGATTCTTTACTAATGTTTGTTGTTAAACGAAACTTGTTTTTTTGATGGGGTTTTGGTTCACATGATGAACAGGGGTTTCTTAATCCGGATGAAGTTCACATATTTGGATACGCAAGGACTAAGCTTTCTGATCAGGAGCTTAGAGATAAGATCCGTCGGTTAGTTGATCCACCTTTTCGTTTTATTGCAACTCAGTTGTAGTCTTTCACAGATCTCTGAGTCAGTGAAAAGCTTGTATTATGTAGATATCTTGTTGATGAGAAGAATGCATCTGAGAAAGCTGAAACTTTGTCCAAGTTTCTACAGCTGGTTAGTCCATCATAGTTGATTACACGGTTGCTGTCTGGTTATTTATGTTGACTAAAACACAGAACTTCTGTCTTCAAGATCAAGTATGTGAGTGGCCCTTATGATTCTGAAGACGGTTTCAAAAGGTTAGACAAGGCAATCTCAGAGCATGAAATCTCTAAAAAGAGTTCTCAAGGATCTTCCAGGAGATTGTTTTATCTTGCACTCCCGCCGTCCGTATACCCTCCTGTATGCAAGATGATCAAAGAATGTTGCACTAACAAATGTGAGTAGTTACTGTTACATTGATCAACATTATTAGACACACAAAAGATTAACTCTCATTGGAATTTAAAAAAAAAAAACTTCCAGCTGATGTTGGTGGATGGACACGGATCGTTGTTGAGAAGCCATTTGGAAAGGACTTGGAATCTGCAGAGCAACTGAGTTCCCAGATTGGAGGACTGTTTGACGAAACACAGATATATCGTATTGATCACTATCTGGGAAAGGAACTAGTCCAAAACATGGTAACACCTGTTTGTAACTAGTCAGTAGTTTAGTTTTTTCAGACAGACAATGATTGTCTTATACCCTTGCATCATTTGCAGTTGGTCCTCCGGTTTGCCAACCGGTTCTTTCTGCCGCTATGGAACCGCGACAACATTGCTAACGTGCAGGTTAGAGCTTGATCGCTTAATACAGAAACTTCCAAACCTTTGTTTAAATTTTAGTCCACAGAGATTTAGTTTCTTTTTTGCAGATTGTTTTCAGGGAAGATTTTGGAACTGAAGGCCGTGGGGGATATTTTGATGAATACGGGTAATTTTCCTTTCAGTGTTACCTTTGAATATGATGATATCATTGCAAATTTCTAATGAATTGTGTAATTTTCCATTTCAGAATCATTCGTGATATTATTCAAAACCATTTGCTCCAGGCAAGTGATTCATTGAAAGTCACTTCCATTTGACTGTCTTCCTTGGAGTTCCTCCTTTGTAACTTCAGATGCTTTCGTCGTATATATAGTAAATATGTTTAGTGTAGTGCAGGTTCTTTGCCTAGTTGCCATGGAGAAACCAATCTCTCTTAAACCTGAGCACATCCGGGATGAGAAAGTGAAGGTGATTACAATTTTCTTGATCATATTTTTTAGTCATTCTTATGATCTCTTTGTGCCTTTATCTCTAAAACTAAAACCATATCACTTTCAACTTTGTTGTCCCGTGAAGTCCATTTTCATTTCCAAATTTATGTAGGAGGTTACTTTACATCCTAGTGGATCAAGTAATCTCCTCATTTGCATTTTCGGCCATTTAATTGACTTGATTTTCAAAATGAACTTCAGGTTCTTCAATCAGTGATTCCCATAAAGGATAAAGAGGTGGTTCTTGGACAATACGAAGGTTACAGAGATGATCCAACTGTTCCAAACGACTCAAACACTCCAACCTTTGCCACAACAATCCTTCGCATAGACAACGAAAGATGGGAAGGTACTATTGTCTCCTCTCACTCTTCATCTTGGTCAAGTTTGGAAGATAGACGATATGAATAGGGAGAAAAGAATCAAGACTTAAACATTAGCTCAAAGTATACTGCCTCCATTGATTAAGCACTCTTTCTGGTGTTACATCTATATATCTGAATTCTTTTCTACTAGTTATCATTACTCATTAGTGACTTGTGGAGTGATTTGTCTTTCAGGTGTTCCATTTATACTGAAGGCCGGAAAGGCAATGGGTTCAAAGAAGGCAGATATTCGCATTCAGTTTAAGGATGTTCCTGGTGACATATTTAAATGTATGTATCAAGGCCAAATCGAACTTTCTCAGATATCAAGTGTATGTAATGATACAAAAATTTGTGTTGTTCTAAATGATTTGAAACAGGTCAAAAGCAAGGGAGGAACGAGTTTGTTATACGCTTGCAACCTTCAGAGGCCATGTACATGAAGCTAACTGTAAGTGCATGTTAAACCAACCACAACTTGCTGTATTAAAGAAAAAAGGGAGAGATTCGGTTTCGTTCACAAGCTTAATATGTGATGCAACTATCTTATGAACGTCAAGGGGTCAAAAGCGTGTTAGCCATAGAGACCTTTGTTAGTTGGCAATCATCAAAAGATAAATATCCAATTAATATGAATGTTTTGGTTCTGTTGCGCAGGTGAAGCAACCGGGCCTGGAGATGCAAACCGTGCAGAGTGAGCTAGACCTATCGTACAAGCAACGTTACCAAGATGTCTCGATTCCAGAGGCTTACGAGCGCCTAATCCTTGACACGTATGATTCCAAATTATAGTAACGGTAGTTATGTGTATCAAAACCTTTTACTTATCCCATTAAATTGACAATAATATGAATGTCTCTTCAGAATCAAAGGTGACCAACAACACTTTGTTCGCAGAGACGAGTTGAAGGTAATTTACATTTCTCCTTCACCACTTAGAACAACTAAATAGTCCGTTTCTTTCTGTAACTCTCTTGTCACATTAGACGCGAATAGTGACTTGGCATGTTTTCAAGAACCCAACTCAAGTTGATTTCAGACTTCCACAAATCTGATTATAACCAAACTTGCTGTCAATTCTTGATTTTTTTTTCCTATTTGAGTGCATCTTAAGACATGCATGTATATGTTTTGTGATCAATCACAAAACAGGCAGCATGGGAAATCTTCACTCCGCTGCTTCACAGGATAGAGAAGGGAGAAGTGAAATCGATCCCGTACAAACCAGGAAGCCGAGGACCAACAGAAGCAGATCAGCTGCTAGAGAAAGCTGGTTATTTGCAGACGCATGGCTACATGTGGATCCCCCCTACGCTGTAAATTGTATGATCAAGGAGATAATGATGATGAGTATACACAAAATAAGAGCTTTTCTTCTTCTTCTTTTTTCTTGCTCAATAAAAATGTCTTGGTGAGCATTTAAGTTCATATTCTGTATACTAGTGATCTTCACTAGGACATTGTTTATGCCTTATGTTTTTTTTGTTGTTGTTTTTCTAAACCATATATATTCAAAAGAGGCTTTGTTGAGTATAGTTTAGAAAAACCTTATTCATAAGAGGTTTTGTTGAATATTGTTTTACTAGTAAGGAGTTTAATTTTATACAGAGATTGGCAACGCACTATCTCAATTAAATGCAAAGTAAAATGGTTTACCTAGTGAATGACTCCTATCTCATGATGAACCCATTGATGTTTTCAGCCTGGTTTATTTAGTATAGGCTATACAACGTTGCAACAGCAAGTCACTTTGCCTGGGGACCCATTTTGTATGAAAGTTAGACCGACTTAATCAGATGGATTTAGAGTCTGATAAACCAGTTGGTGTTTCCAACCAGATGATTTTAGAGAGATTGAATTGGTTTCATAATCCAACTACCATTTCCCAAGAGCAGCTCTGGAGTAGCTGATGATTCTCTTCTCAAGTTAACGCAACACACTAAAGGTAGTCTTCAATCCGGAATCTGGGAGGCTGTGTAAGTATCATTGATAACTGCTTGATGCAAGACTTTCCAAGCAATCCACGTCTCACTAAGTTTTCTTAACGGGATTATCATGTCAGAAATGTGGATCCTAGATAAAGTTCTGCTCAAAGAATATTTCAACTTTATGTTTCTGGTTGTCATAGGCTAAGCACAATATTTACAAAAAAAGCCATAATAAATTATTAACATTCCCTTTTCATTTGTTTAAATAATTATATGCATTTTCTTAATTAGACATCTAATTTTAATTATAAAAATTTGGATTAATTTAGTTACTTTTGCTTGAGTATATTGAGCTGCGTATATTTCTCCTAAATGAACCACAACTTGATATACATTTGGGTATGTGCTTAATCCTCTTGATTCATTATTACTTTCGATGTGTTGATGTTCATGTTGTGGTTGTTATATATATGTGGTCTATGCTCTGCAAGGATTTGTGTTGCTAAGGTTCATCTTCAAAAAAGTCGGAAAGATAGGGTGAGAAATGTAATGTCTAGAAACCCATGAACGTTCAGTAGGGGAATTTCTATAACTTTCGTTGTACTTAGAACATTTAATTTCAGGCATTAGAACACCAGATGAGCTCTCGGTGTGAATGGCATCGCTAATTCACATTATCAGATTTCGGTTGATGAAAGTGTCAATTAAGAATATAACTTTGTGATTATGAAAGTGTTGATTATTCCATGAAGCTTTACTTGATTCAAGTGTCAATTAGGAACATATTTAGCAAAAAAAAAACATATTTTCACAATATCATTTCGATTAGAGTATCTAATCAATGTCTTAGTCATTTATGTCATTTAGATTTAACAACTATAGCAGTATACAGTAAATAGTAAATGTCACTTATTCTCAAACTATGGTGTAACTCATTTTTATTGCATAAATTATTTTCCATTTGCTATGCACTGATTTGTTTTCATAGAATGATGTTTCTGTGGTAAATGCTAATTTTTATTTGCTGTTATAATTTTTTTGATAGGATTTGTAAGATTATTTGCAGATGTTGAATGAATTAATCAATTAATGGATGTAAGAAGCCAATGCTACGGAGCATGTTAAGAAAGAAGAGTAAGAGCTTAAACTAAGATTTATTATATACTAGGGAAGTCCGCGCTTTGCGCGGGATTTAATATTTTGTTAATAAAAAAAATAAAGTTTGTTTGTAAGGCCTTGGTTAGTAGAACATTAGCATTAACATTATGCTCTACATTATCTAATCAAC
The DNA here is from genome assembly GCF_000695525.1 of Brassica oleracea var. oleracea. Lineage (NCBI taxonomy): Eukaryota > Viridiplantae > Streptophyta > Magnoliopsida > Brassicales > Brassicaceae > Brassica > Brassica oleracea. The sequence goes on along the minus strand of NC_027754.1, from coordinate 33,171,546 downwards.
ATTTTTTAGAAAAGTATTTAGAAAAGCATTTACTAAATGTTAATGTTCTCTAAATGCTTTCTGGTCAATGCTCTCATATGAAGCTTTTAGAAGATCATTTACATTTACAATTTATAAAATTAAAAAATATATATATAACTAATTCATTTATTTTATTTAATAATATCATAAAATTATTTTTATATCCAGAAAATAAAATTTGATTTCTAAAATAAATTTACAGTAATATTATTTTAAAATAGTATTTCAAATTTAAATATATATATATATATAATTAAATTATATTTTAAATGTGAAATATTATAATTAATTATTTTTTAAATGTGAAATATTATTTTTAAAAACAAATATTTTAGTTGATTTTTTTTTTTAAATAATATTTTCCTATATAAACATAATTATTAAATTATTAAATAAAATAAATTAATTTTATATCTTTTTTATTTTATATATTAATATATATATATTATAAATATATTTATTAAAAATAAATATATTATATACTAATTTTGATAATTTTAAATAGCATATACATACTGCTATACTAATCATTCTATTAAATAGTTTAGCAAAAGCATACAATTTCTGCAGCATACTGTTTCTATAGCATATTGCTATTGATTTATCATTTGCTCTGCCAATCAAGGCCCAAGTGTATTGGGTGTGCTGTTATTTGGTTTGGACCCAGATGTTGCATGATTCTTTTGGGAATGTTATAGTTTTGTATATGCGCCATGGAGAATGTGAGCATATGTCATTGTTTATTTTTATGTAAAACTAAATGCGAGTTTTTTACTTTCATCCAAAGTTGTTAAATATTTGTCATTAATTCTTAAATTCTAACTCGGTGTAGGTAATTGTTAAAGTCTTAAAGTAGCTGAAATAATTTTGTATTAGTTATGATTTTCGAAATAGTACCCCAGGACAATTAGCTAACATATTTTTCATAGTTTTGAAAAGAAAATTTATGATTTTCTTGTAGTAGAAGGAAGTATCCGGTTTTCAAAGTTGTAGTGGTGACATGTGATTGTTGCTCGTATTCTCCTATAATTTTCCACGTTACATTCACGCCTAGTTTATCCAACATTCAGTGCCGTCTTAACCAATATAATAACCATAGGCGAAACACGAAATATAGACCCCTTTAAAAACATTTTCTATATTTTTTTCTTCATTGCATTTTCTTTAACTTGAACGAAAAGAAGCTCTAAGACCTGAAATAAAAAAAAGTATCAACTTTGAATTATTCTATATAAAACTTGTCTCCAACGTTCTTTTTCTTTTGCAATCTCTTGTTGAAATTCTTTATCGATTGTCAAATTACTTTCCAATCTAACTTTGAATTCATTCCAAGTTCTCATATTAGCCATATGTTACTCACTTTTTTCATGACCTTTTAGTCTATCACCAATACGTTTCCAATCTCTTAATCCTTCATTTGCTAATAAATTTATGTTTCCATGAGATTTAAACAACTTACAACAGAAACAATAAACTTTATCAAGATGCTTTGAGTAAATTAACCATTTTCTATCAACTGTCTCCCCATTACACAACTTTCTAAAATAATGCTTGTATGCAAAATGTCTTTTTGTTTTTTCATCAATAGGAAATTCAAGATTCATGTCTCTTTTTGGTTCTTTTTCGATCAACAAAAATCTTTTGTTTTACTATCAAGATTATTCCAATTTCTAGGATCATAGATATCAAAAGGAATTGGTGGCTCATCAGTGTCAATATTCTCAATAGAGGGATTTGACTCTTTTTCATGAGATTCAACATTAGTTTCTGCTCCAGAACTCTCACTATTTGTGCTTTTTTTCTTAATAAATTTATCTAAAGCTTCTCTTTGAGATTCTACAAATTGTTCATGACGTTTTCTTTTTTTTCTCTGATCATTTCCACACACCATCTCTTTTTAAAATAAAAGAACAAAGTCACCTGGATTTGATCTGCCCAAACACTTAACGAGACCCAGCAAAGAAAATTTTAGAACTGCATAAAAGTTTGGGTTTAGAAATAGTAATAAAATAAAAATCTGAAACAATAAACTAAGACACAAATATAATTTATTAAACATACCTCTATGGAAAGGGATTCCACTAACAGATCGATGAATAGAATATGATTTTTGGTTTGTGATTTGTGTTGTTAACGCCTAATGGTCACCTCTTCGGTTCTAGAGTTTTTTTTTTCTTTTGTCAACGGAAAAATTGTAAAGGTGAGAGTACATACTTTTTGTTGTTTTATAAATTAGGTTACTTAATTAGGTTTACTTAATTTTTGAGTTTTTATCATAGATTAACAGATTAAAATGGGCTTTTAAAATAACACTAAATTTTTTTACAGACCTATGGACCCATGGCAAATGCCAAGGTAGCCATGGCCAAGAGACGGCACTGCAACATTGACCGACGAACCTTGGAATTGAACATGCATAATATTATTATATAGGTAAATAGTTTTGTCATACATACCTTCGGTTGCTATATATGCTGAGATGTGTTTATGTCATCAATTTTATGAAATTACTCTTGTACTACGCAAATGTAACGATCTTTTAAGTTACCACCCGTGAGACATCGTGTCATAAGGTTGTTGTACATGTGCAATGATGCTAGTAGAGACTATCGGGTGTAGGTCGATGTTCTTATTGACTTGATCGTGTCAGTTGTAGCATCCATTAGAATCGAGTTTGTTTGCATTAGGTTACAAACACATGTTTTGAGAAAAAACGTAACCGTGTAATAATGTCAACCTGAATTTACTTGAGGAGGCTTTGAAGCTTTTAGAAGGGATGTTGTTGGACCATGTTGATCTATGCTGTTTTGTTTGCCGGCTCAATATGAGTTGCATTTCAGTATTTATAGATGAGTTGTGAGATGGTTGGAACGCTTCATCAATTGTAGAGTAAATGTGATGTATTTGTAAAGATTTTTTTTTGATTGAAGTATATTTTTTTTTTTCGAAAGCCCCTTAGCAAAAGGAAAATTTATTTTAGATTTCACTGAAGGCAATGCATCATAGTAATTTGTAGGTGTCCTTTTGTGAAAATGAAATTGAGGACATGAACATTACCAGGAAATTGGTAGGGATTGAGTGGATCAGCCATTGTTGATATCTGTTAAGGCTTACAATGACTCTGGTACCATATGAATGTTTAGAAAAAAAGACAATACTTTTAGTTCTGAATAATACTTTCTTGATAATTTACAATGAGCTATTACAATGTATATATATATACCCACGACTTAGAAGTATCTAGTTTGATTCCTAATCTTATCCTTAAGCTCTAGCTGTAAAGTAGATTTGGCCTTCATTGACAGACTGTAATATAGTAAATTTGTTACTAAAAGCAGTCTGGTTTTATTTGTCTCTTACGTTCATCTTTGCAGGTACAGAAAGCTGGAGCTCTCTTGTGTTTATGTGTGGAGCTGTAGTGGGCTTCATGTCGTGTTGGGCTTTTTTGATGTTGGGTCACTTACACTCCTAATGTAATTATGTTTTTTTTTTTCATAACAACTGGGGTCTACACTGTTTAACCATGTGCATTATTTGATTGGGTCTTCTTATTATGTGATGATTTAGTCATTATGTAGACGTGCTTAACAACTATTTGATGCTCTTATGGAAACTATTTGCAATTAAATAAAATGTCCTGAAATTTTGCTTTAGGAGGCTTCTGTCTCTTTCACCCATTGGTAAACACATTAACTACATGTGTCTTCTCTAAATTATTAATTGTTATCTTGACTACGGGCGGTGTCCGCGCTTCGCGCGGATTACATGTTTAATTGAAGAATATCAAAACAAATAACCTTTGCACTTTCTAATCAAGTCCTTTTAAAAAAAAATCACTTACACAGATTACTTTTTGAAAGGACAGAACTTCAACGGATAGATAGGAATGAATCTGATTGAGCAAAAAAAAGATAGGAATAAATTTGTTGAGGGGTTCGTGAATTTCTGCAAAGGGGCGATGGACTTGTGTTTTTGAGATTAGAATTGTTGATGTTATTTTGCATATAATATGTTTAATGTCGTCATTCATTTGATTTAATGGCAGAATATATTAAATTTAATTCTCAATAAATTCAGTAGATACTATTTGACTCATAATTGACATTCAAAATATGACCATACGTATTTAAATTGACAGTATTACGGTTGCTGTCAAGAAAATTGTTATTGATAAATAATTCCCAAATCTGATCACTATAATAAAAATAATATGTCAGCTAATTTTACAGTAGCCTAAATTGGATAAAAAAGTTGACCACGTAGAAGAATATGAGTATAACAATTTAATATGGACATTAAACAATCCATGCATGCATTACGTTCTTAAGTACGTATACGTATTTCAAAAATGCATGCTGATCAAACAACTTAAATAGGTTAGGAATGAAAACCAAACCACTTAATATGATAATGCTGATCATTCTGAAACTTAACTTCATAACAAAGCTATGAATAAAAACCAAACAACTCAAATAGGAAACCAAACCATAAAGTGTTTCCAATACTAAACTGTCTTAGCAAGAAGCGAAAACAAACTGATGAAAGAAACATAAGTAAACTGTTATTAGAGAATCATCCGGACTGACTATTCTGCATGTGCTCTAGTCACTACGCTTGGCACGCTTTGCTTTCTTCTGGACGTCAATAGCTGAAGCACCACCACCACTACTCGCAGCCAACTCTGTGTTCTCCACTTCAGTTCCTGGCAGCGTCTTGAGTGGGGGATTTTTTGGTGGTAATTCGGCTGGTGAGACTATCTTCGTAGCGGTCAAGGACAGACGGGTAGAAGTGAAGTTGTAGTGAGCCACCTTGATCCTGAATTTCTTTGTCTGGCCTATTGTATCAATAAAACACTGTGGCAGTGGAACTTCAAGCTCAGCCGCATCTCCACCATTTTCCTAATATAACGGAATACATTTATCAATTTGGTAGACTATATGATTTCAATAAGTGTCAAGATTATGGAAATTATAACTTATCAACAGAACAACAATTACCTGAACATAAGCGTCGATCAACTCTGTTGCTTTCCTCCATGTGAGATCTTTCCCAGCATCTCCGAGAATGATGAACGTGCACTGCTCATCATTATCATAGACAGACAGCTCCACGCGATAGCTGTATTAAAACCAAGTGATTAGTATATACATTCTCGATTGAAAACATATTTTAACGGAGAAACTTACTTGGCTACTGCAGTAGCATTTTCATTCCCGCATTTTGGACAAAGCAATGTTGTCGGCCCACGGTTTAACTTGGTCTGGCAATCCTTGCAAGCAATGTAATACCACTCAGTGCCAAGCTTGACATCATCAATTGTGGCAA
>NC_027754.1:33158099-33163254 GCF_000695525.1 Brassica oleracea var. oleracea | reverse complement strand
TCTGAGTTTGGCTTGACTCAAAACAAAAGTACGGAGTCGCAAAACAAAAGTACGGAGTCGGAGAATGAGTTAGCGCACAGGAAGCCCGATCGTGTATCATGAGATTTTAAATTGAAGCCCAATCCAGCAGTGACGTGGCAATTTGATTGGCCCTGATTATTTTGAGCATGTGGATAGCTTTAGGAAGCTTAAATAACTTCATAACTTCATCTCAACACAACTGATCAATTTTTTTAAATTTTAAAATACGTTTAAGACCAGAACCAACCAATCAAGTTTTATATCAACAGACGCATATATAATTTCATGGCAAACCAATCAATTAAGTTTTGATAAAGATACGCCTATATAATTACATCTTAACCCAATTGATTTAATTTTTTTTTAAAACACGCTTAAATAATCACTGTTCTTCTATTCCAGAAGCGAAAACGACATCCAAAAGGAAACATGAAGACATACCTCTGCGTCGATCAGAAGGAGCTCGATCCCAAGAAGGATCCCTGGTCCTCCTTTGACATTCTTGCGAGCATCCCAGAAATGAAGAAGGCGGAACTGCATGGTGGAATCTCCGGGTCCCGGTGAAACTTGTCGGAAGAGGAGGGGAGGAGAAGATTCGCCGGTGCGGATTGCGGCCTCTTTCGACATGATTACGGTTTAGAGCTAGCTAACGATCTGAGGGGAGAAAGATATGGGTAGGATCTGAGGTAAGAGAGATGAGGATATAAATAGGCAGCTAGATATAAGGCGGAGGAGGGATGTGGAAGGGCTGTAGGGATCTTGAATGGAGGCTTTAAGGGAGAACATTGAAGTTCCAGCCCTTTCATCGGAGGCGTTTTGCGGGAAGATTAGGGGAAGACGAAGTGAATCGCCAAGTGAGAAAGGTAAATGGGGGAGACGGCGATTAGGTTATTCAGAGGATGAGAAAGCTGTGTGCGCTTTGGCTTGAGTCTCAACAATACGTAGATTAGGGTTAATGGGCTGGGCTGGGATAAAGTGAATTATCAGATTGATGGGATTAATGGGTTGGGTTGGGAGAAAGTGAATTATCTGAGTTTGGCTTGACTCAAAACAAAAGTACGGAGTCGCAAAACAAAAGTACGGAGTCGGAGAATGAGTTAGCGCACAGGAAGCCCGATAGTGGTTCATGAGATTTTAAATTGAAGTCCAATCCGGCAGTGACGTGGCAATTTGATTGGCCCTGATTATTTTGAGCATGTGGATAGCTTTAGGAAGCTTAAAAATAGCCCCTTTTATTTAGTGGGATTTAACGATCTGTGTTTTAATGTTGTGGGTGTGAGACTTCATTTTTATGTAAAAGGTTTGTGCAAGTTTGAGCTTTTGATTGCCCGTAAAAAAATAATCAATTCTTGAAATTTTAAATGTTTGGGTTACATGGTGCTCGTCGGAATCAAATGGCGATGCTTGCTTAGTGGACCTCACCTCCTTCTACTATTTTCTTTTACTCTGATTTTTTAAATATCTTCACGAAAGAAATTTTTAAAGCCCAGTTAAACTATTGAACGAGTAGACATTTTTAAGGCCCGATTCTAAAGCCTCTCCTTCTTCTTTTCTCTAGAATCGGTTTACACAACTCCTCCCCCGCTCCTGATATCTCTTATCTCCGACTGGTAGATGGATAAGATTAATTGAATTCAAGATCGTGGTGGTGAGGAAGAGTTAAGTTTGGGTTAATGATGCTGAATCAATGAGACTTGTAACGCTTCGGAGGTGAAGAATCGAATCTAAATCGTCATGAACAGAGTCCGATGGAAAGATTACTGACGAGCCGTTGGGTCACACGCTATTTCAGATCCACCATTGTTTGTAGACAGAAGCGGATATTCATAGAACCCGATGAACCCTAAAGCTGCGAGGAATGCAGAAGAAAATGGCGATATGGTCCTCTCTTTTATCTGTTTGGGCTCTCAGATTCTATAAGCTAATATTCGGGGCAGGCCCATTAGCAAAATGTGATCAGTCGTTTAAGTTAGTATGCCACGTGTCAGGCTCTCTTCTCTGTCTAAAGAGAGAGACAAAATCTACTTTATAGCAGGAGAGAAACATAAATAAAACATAATTCAAGTATGGGGTCACCAGCAGTACTTTATAATATTGCATGAAAAAATAATTTTGATGTTTCAAAAATAAAAATATCTTAAGGTTCGGTTTCGATTCGATTTTTGTTTTTTTTGGTTCCCGAGATATAAGCAGTCTGTATATTTATGAAATTCTGTTCGGTTTTAGTTATTTCAATTTGTTACATTTTTGTTCTTCGGTTGCGAAAAGATACGAACAAGCCAAATTGCAGTATTCGATATTGGTGCAGATCTTAATTGTATTATACGAATTTGCTATTGAACCACTAATTGTTTCTTTAATTTATTAAACCCTTTATATTGCAGAAAAAAAAAATCATGATACTAAATATTTTCCAACATAAATTTATGAAAACTTTTTGAATTGGTGTTTTTTCAAAAGTTTCAAAAGTAATTATGATTATTACACATAGTTTTCATATGTTAAATCCATTCTATTAAAATAGAACTCACATCTTCATTTCATGTGTGATATTCTAAGTTAGACCATTATTTAGAAAGTATATCAAATGTACATAAAATTATTATAATACCTTTTAACATATTTATTTTTATTTAAAATAAAATAAATATTTATTTAAGAAAATTCAAACAATATCTTTTAAAAATCTTTTCAAAATCATTTTAAATTTTATTTATCATAAAATATAATCATAAATTTAAATTTAATTTATTCTTGATTTATAAACGAAAATTAAAAATTATATAAAATATTTTAATGAAATAACAACTTAAAATTATTACTTTTCAAAAAATACATTTTACAAAGATTTTTAAAGAGATTTTGTTAGAAAGCAGTATCCATTTCTGTTTAAATTTAAAAATAAAAATATCATATTTATTAAACACATAAATCATGACTTATTATATGTGTGATTTTTTAATTTAAACTATCACTTAAAGATCACAACTTTAAATGCTTTTATCATGTAACATTAACATTTATGTCAATAATGTTTAACACAAATCTAATATCCCCTATATATTAACAGATAAACATTTAAAAAGTTATAACATGTAGTTTGTACTAATTAAAAAAGTGCATTGCTGAGTTGTCACCTAATTAGAATATTAATTTTGCTTACGTGGCGGCTTGAGAATCAATTAAGAATTTTGTTAGTCCAAAATTAAATTGTTATGAAAAATGTTATATTATATAGTATGTCCATTATGGAGCATTCATTTATCAAAATAAAATTATTGTATTTTTTTCTTTAAATAAAACATACGGAATTATTGTATTTAATCACATTCTTTCATATAATAAATCAGTTAATTCCGTAGGTTTTATTCTTAGTTATTTAAATTATAATTATTATTTTCTTATTTCATAATATACAGAAAAAACATAAAATAAGTAATAAATATAAAATATTTATTCTACATAAGGCGCGGATCTTAACCTAAGCATGTATCTTTTTGATAATTTTAAATCTTAAACATTTTCAAAATCTAGGCCAAAAAAAATAACGAAATGAGAATAAGCTCAAAAATTAATATTTATTTCGAGCAATAACAAAAATGAAAAAACGACACAAAAATGAGAAAAATATTGAAAATAGATAGGATTGGCACGTGAACGTAAACTTCTCAACTTTTAAATTTCTAAATCATGATATAAAACCGAGCTGACATAGTTTCATTGTAACCAAATATTAGGCCTGAAATTATTCGGCCTAAATGTTAAGTTCTTATGCGATAAGTGAGTTTTTAACCTAAAATATTTTTAAAAATGGGATCAGCTCATCAACAAACAAATTATGTAATTAACAAAAAAGTTTTTTAAAAATTATTTAAGGACCAAAAATATTAATTCGATCAAGAATATTAATTTTATTTTTTCATACAATATTTCGTAAAAAAAATTCATATAAATTTACCCTGCAAAATTTTAATTTACACCCTCTTCATAGATGAAACACTTAACATCTTTAAACATATAAGGCTTTAGTCAACTATTATTAGTGTTTATGTATTCTATTGATTTAAAAAAATTCATTTTAATATTTAAAAACTATACCAATTTAGTTTATTAATCAATATATATATAAAGTTTTACATCTCCTACTCAAACTATAAATAGACAAATAATATATATACAAAATGAATATATACATGAAAGAATACATTAAACATGAACACATTTTTATCATCTATATGCATACTAATTTCATAGAATGAATGACCTATATATGTCAAAAAAAAAAATAATTCTCCAACACTATTCTATATGAAGAGAACACACATTTATCAAAGTTTAATGTTATAGTATATAACATAATTCCATAATTTTAACTCATATTTGATACTATTTTTCAAAACTTTAGTATCATTTTTTCATAAATATCATAAATTTATTATTAGAAGACAAAGTTAACCCTCCTAAAACATTTATAAATATATAAGAATTATTTACATAAGTTTATAAACTCAACTTCACCACCTAAATAATGAATCCTAAACAATAATCGTTAAACTCTAAGCTCAAATGTTAGGATATTTTTATTGAGATTTTTTTTTAAAATACTATCCAAGTTAGTGTATTTCAAATCAAATAAGAACGTTACTACAAAATTATTTTTCAAGTACAAAATATTATAGTTTTAAAAAAAAATAAGTTTTTTTTAATGGTATCCCAAAAAAAACTTCTCTATTATATAGGTGCAGTTTAGTTTAATTTCCATATAAATTTAAATTTTAGAAATGAAACATAAAATTATGTAAAATATTATTGTTACAAAATAATGTTTATAAAATACAAAAAATTATGTAAAATAGTATTGTTACATAATAATAACTAGGTGTCTTCCTGCACTATGTGCAATAAAAAAATTTAAAATATTTTTTAACAGATAAATATAAATTATATTTTAAAATAAAATTGTATTAATATTGTAAATTTTCTTTTTCGTGTCAATATTTTAATATAAATTTGATTTAATTAAACATAAAAATTATATTTAAGAATATGCATGTATATATTTGAAATTATAATCTTAGATAGATTTTTCTATCTATTTATTTTAATTAAATATATTAAATAAATTTGTAAAAGT
>NC_027754.1:33152420-33158038 GCF_000695525.1 Brassica oleracea var. oleracea | reverse complement strand
TGAAAATTTTAGTAATAAAATTGTATAATTTAAAAATATATAATTAAATTATATTTCGAAATTTATAATGTCATATTTGAATATATTTATTTTAATGATGATTTATGAGTTATTCTCATATTCTAAAAAAGGTTTTCAAAAATATAAATGGACATTAAATGCAATATATGAGTTATTACCATATTTTAAAAAGCTTACCAAAAATATAAATTAACATTAAATGCAATTGTCCATGTCATATTAAGATATAAGACATGTCATCAATTTTAGTAGCCATGTCATATTTATTTTGTGAAATTGATCTTAGAAATGAGTTGTGGAAAAATCACTTCGCAAATATAGTCTATGGGATAATGTTATATAAATCAGAATATTTTAGTATAGAAAGAATAAAACTCGAGATCTAGTTGTTAGTTATAATTCATATTAGTAGTCTTATATCCCGTGCTGGTCCATCACCATGTGTGTGTGTGTGTTAAATTCAGCAAACCCTAAAAGAAAGATATATTATCTTCCTAGAAATCGCGTCTCTTTGTGTCACGCTTCCGGGCTAAAACATGACAACGGGGTCCAGCCACGACGGAGCTTCCAGGAGGGCTAGTAAGATCGGAAATCGTAAACGCACCTTACGGCTGGCCAGTGAAATCGTTCTCAATGATCACATCGACATCAAGGGGAAACCCTGCAGGGTATCTTTTCGATTTTCCCTCATCTTATCTCTCTCTCTCTTGTTTATATTGTTAACTATCCATATTGCTCTCGATATCGATCTCATATCAGATGATTCTAAAAAATCCCTTGTTGTTTATCTTGAATTTGTGTGGCTTCATCTTATCTTTCTGGATCTGTAAACAGATCGTTCTTCCTTCTTCATTTTTTAATTTCCGTTTTGTTTTATGAATAGTTTTCGTTTCCTCTAATTTAAGATCTCCTCGGAATTTATTAATTTTCCTTTCCCGTTAACTCCCTTCAGGTTCTTGAGGCCTACACGAAGAGAAGCCTTCGTTACTTTTACACCATAGATATATTAACTGGCTACATCGTGTGGAGCATTGTTCCCACTTCCACAAAATTTGTTGTATGTCACACAAAAACTCTCTATCTGTATATATATAATCATTCATAATCCTCATACAGATTGTTTCATTCTCTCAGATTCCAGATGTGAGCACTGATATTTACCAGTTGATTGGTATCTCCTACAAGAATCATTCTGTATGTCTTTCTTCTTAGTGCTCATGTCAATCCGTTTTTTTTTGTCTAACTTGATTCCCTGCCCATTTAAGGTTACGCTTCTACATCTTAGCAGTGACTACACTAGGAACGATATCTTTCTTCCCGAGGACAGGCAACTCAGGAACCTGGTTATTTTTCTATCTTTTCCTTGAACCTCACAACACAACCAAATATAATTACTGATATATTACCGCCTTTTTTTTTCTTTCTAAAATTGCAGATGGTTAATGGATTCAACGATGATAAGATAGTTTACGTGGCTGTCGTGTCTTCACTGGGGAAGGATGCCGTCTATCGAGTCCAAGTCGACGACAAGACCGATTCAGCTATCAGTCATGTTGTGGCCAATAATGTTGGCTTCAAAGAATAAGGCCCTAATTGTCTTTGGCATGGGCACAGTGCCAGACATTTACTCAACCCGGACCATGATAAATAGCACCAATTGAAAAAAAAAATTATGTAGTTGCTTTTCTGTGTTTTGTTTTATTTCTCTTAAAAAATATTTTTTATTTTGGGAGCTGGTTATTTTTGTAAACTAAATAAATGTTCCTTCAGATTAAAGACCTAAAAGCTAAAGAGTTTACACCAAACCCCAGTTCAAAATGATAAGCAAACCTTACCAATTCAAAATTACTTACCAATTTTTTTGTTTCTGAAGACGGTTTTCTATACTTGCTTCCAGTTTCGTCTGTTTAAAGGTTTGGTTGGTTTCTTGCTTCTATCATTTACCTAAAGCAATAATCTTAACTGCATGCTAACTCCTTGCTTAAAATGAAAAACATTTGCACTTCGTATCTGCCCTTGCCCGAGTTTTATTATCAGAATGAGTTAGTGAGATTCTGTTTCTTGATGCAGGCAATCCGAATTCTGAAGCTCAACACTACAATTGTAATGACACTAGTCGCGGTTACCTTGGTGACCTTTGTTCATACGGCTTTGGGTCTTTTCGTACTCCTCGCCTCTCATGCCCTTTGCTGCCATAACTCAATGTGCTGGTAAGTAACCGATAATGATTTGACCTGTAAAGAACCTAAGCAAGAGTAGCTAATGGTCGTTTTCATATTTTTTTTTTGTTTCATGAAAGTATCATGATGGCATCAAAGAGAAAAGAGTCAGTCGATCAGAAAAATGAAGCCGAAAGCAGACAGGAATCTTTATCAGTAGACTTGTCTGAAAAATCATTTGTGGAGACCCAAGCAGACATCTTCAGCCATAGGCACGGCCTACTAATATTGCATCTCCTTGCGGCCTTAATGTTTGTACCCTCTCTTGCCGCTTGATTCCAGGTATTCACTCACTCTTTCCACGTTCTTAATATATAATTTGGAAGGTTATTGACTCTAATTCAACTAGTGAAAGTGGTTCTATTGAGTAATGACATCTTTGTTTTATAGCGGATTGGAACGGGGCAAAGCTTCCCTTGGTTTGCTGACTCGGCTCTCTGTGTTGACGTTATCTTCCACGGAGTACTGAACTCGAGATCAGAGTCAAGCATCCTACGCACTTTCCCATCTCTCTTGAGACACCAACTCGGTCCCCATCACATGTATTTCCTTGCCGGCTACTGCTGCTTCTTCTCTGGACTATACTTGACCCCATACAAAGTGTTCTACGCTATAGCCGCGTTAGGCTACATCTCCTTGGCTCTTAAGATCTCACAAGGGAACAAGAACGACCTTCGTTTCCGTACCAAAAGCAGGATACACAGAAACTGAGTTTTGCAGTTGAACTATGATAGAAAGATTCAGCTCTCGGGTTTTCACCACCGCTCCAAAACAGCGACCCAACCCTACACTAAAGGCCAGGTGGGTTGCTTAGGGATTTTTAAGTGAAGCCAGGAAAGTTTTTTTGCGGTTTCAAACTTCTCCAAGAAAATTATAAAATGTTCGTTGAGTTTGTAGCGTTTTGTTATTTCTCGTGTTGTGTTGTTTGTACGTTCCTTAATAATGTTACAAGACGTTTAATGTGATTTTGACTCAAATCCAGGTTCACGAATTTTGAATTTTTTTACATTAACAAATGACTTGACATGTCTCTTTTTTTCATTAGAAGCCCCAAAAAAGTATAACAGATTCTTAGTATAATCATATTAAGCTCTTAGTAGATTTTGATCTGCGCAAAAAAATGTTGGATTATAAATAAACCTTAATGAGTTAATATTTTGAGATTGTTAATACATTATTATGCTATAAAACTATATTATATTAAAGCAGAAGATTTGTTTGAAATGATATAATTTATGAATTAGTTTATATGATATTTTATACTCTCTCTCTTTCGGGGGCTGGATATTTATCCGATTTTAAAAAGGCAAACCAAAACCACCCGAGAATACAAGTTTGGTTCGGTCCAGATTCAAGTACCTACTGGATATTTTTGGATTTACGAGTTTTGATTTGGATCCGGATCCTACCTGAGACCCGATCGGGTACCCAAAATATACGAAATGTTTTGTGTACGTAATATATGTAGAAATTTGGATATATTTGGATATTATGAATATTCTTTTAAGTTTCAGGGTCAGGTTTTTGGATACTACTTACTTATTATTACCGCTTTTTTTGTTCTTTCTAAAATTGCAGATGGTTAAAGGATTTGATGAGGGTGAGATGGTTTATGTGGGTGTCGTGTCTTCATTGGGGAAGGCTGCCATCTATCGCGTCCAAGTAGAGGACAAAAACAGCGGTCCACCTGTCATATTCAGGACCAGCAACCAAAACATAACAAATTCCTGTGATGTTGTTGTGAACTAGAGCTATGACAGTCCAATAATGCTGGTTTATTTTTTAAACCGATGAAGTTAAAATATAAAATAATAAATTTCAAATGTAAACTAATGTTTTTTTTAAATACCATATTTGAAATTACTATTTATGTGTATGTCTTATAATATTATAATATTAGAATTTCTATATAATCAAGGGTTTCTTTCAAATATGACCTAAAATTTCAAGTCAAACACGAAAATAACCCTTGTTTTTTAAATTTTTTTTCCTATTCATCGTAGAAGTTTGAATTATTCACGAAAAATGCCATTTTTTTTCTTTTTTTTCTGAAAATGAGTCATCCTCGTCTTCTTTAAGTATTTACAATATTTTCATCTCCATAAATACACTAACCACCATAAACAATCAATTTGAAACTCTTAATGCACCAAAATTTTGATTTTTACTCTTCATATCTCAATACTTATGCTCACAAATCACATCTCATTCACTTTCTCTTTAAATTCATACGAAAAACCCAAGATTTGATTCCAAACTTCGTAAGTTTCATAAAGACATTGAACCTCATGATTCTTGTCATTAACAAATTGGTAGCTTTTGCAGTGAAGTTCTGGGTGCTTACAAAAGTTGAGCAAGTCATCTCAGAGGTTCAAGATATGAAATCGTTTTTTTTTTCAGATCTGGTCGCGAAGACTTTCAGAAGACTTCGCTATAGAAAAGTCTTCTAACTTTTCTTTGCTAACAAAAAGACTTGAAAATAAGTCTTCTCGACTAAACATGTTAGTTTTGCAATTGACCGACATCAAAAATTTGACTTTTTATAGAAGACTTCTCGGGAATTAGAAACATTAACAAAAATAAATGATGAAAAACACAATAAAAATTAATAAATTATCAGAACAGTAATTTTACAAGCATCAGTTAAAAAATAAAATAACAAAATATCATAAATAAAATAAGAAACAAAATAGTGAATATACGTCATATAACTTGTATTTTTGTGAAAGTTTAGTCAAAAATAATTATTTAATGAAAAAATATTATCCAAATATACATAACCATTAAAACTACACTACAAGAAAACAGCGGTATTCAGACGGACATTCCGACGGAAAATGAAATCCTCGGAATATCCCGAGGAATTTCCGAGGGAATTCCGAGGAAACACAAAATTTGGTTTCCTCGGAATTTCCTCGGAATATACTGACGGAATTCCGAGGAAATATCAATCCGTCGGAATATTCCGAGGAAATTCTGAGAAAAAATGTGTTCCTCGGAAAAAACCGATGAATTCCGAGGAAATATTATAGCCGTTGGGGGATTTTACAAAATTCCGAGGAAATTCCGAAGAACTAGCCGTTGGCTCGGAATTTCATCGGAATTTCCTCGGTCTGTCGGCAGGATTTAAACTATAAATACAAGCACTCCTCTTCCTCTTCATTCACTCCATATCTTCATCCTCCCTCATACTCTATTTACACACGAATTTGATTCATAAAAAATATGTCTTCTTCAAATTATTTTCGTTCTTGGATCGATCGACCTCATTTGGATCCGAACACGAGATTGCTTACGGAAGAATACCAACGAGGTATAACCGAATTCATGGGGTTAGTTCACCGACAACCGGAAGCAAAAACAGGTATGTTAAGATGT
>NC_027754.1:33138293-33152165 GCF_000695525.1 Brassica oleracea var. oleracea | reverse complement strand
ACTGAGCAGATGGTAAATGATCATTTTAGAGGGGAAGATTTACCCAATGCACAAGCTAGGAGATTTTATGATATGTTGGATGCTGGAAAGCAACCATTGTACGAAGGTTGCAGAGATGGTCATTCAGCTTTATCATCTGCTACAAGATTGATTAAGACTGACGGAATACCGACGGCAACGGCTCTTTCCTCGGAATTTCCTCGGAATTTTTAAAATCTCCAACGGCTATAATATATCATCGGATATTCGTCGGTGCTTTCCGAGGAATATGCCTTCTTCGGTATTTCATCGATATATTCCGAGGAAATTCCGAGGAAACCCAAATTTTGTTTTTCTCGGAATTTCCTCGGAAATTCGTCGGAATATTCCGAGGATCTCATTTTTCGTCAGAATGTCCGTCAGAATTACGATGTTTTCTTGTAGTGTAAGCACATCACGTATAAAATTATAATTATCTAAAACTATGTTTAAATTTATTAAACCTCAGCTGTGTCTACATTTCTTGTATAATAAGGAGATAGAGAGAGCTAATTAGATTTATTTACTTAGTATTTATGTATAGATTAGGTGATTCTTTGGTGCTCATGTACGAATATAAATATTTACTATAAAATTATAATAATAAATTAATAATTTGTTTCAGATCGTTTTATAATTTATATGCACGAAAAATATATAAAATAGTTTCAAAAAAAAACATATAGAAATTTTTTTGAACATACATCTGATTTTTCTTGTAAACATATTATCGATCCAATTATCTTTTGGGTATAGTAAATTATATTTATTCATCTCAACTGAAATTAAGTGATTCTAAATAGGCTAATATTATAATATTATATTAACGTTGTTTGATGCCTCCAATTTGGTTTATGTCTTGGATTCATAATATATTTTCATTAAATTATGTACATTTGATAAATGTTATTTTTTGAACAAAAAAAAAGAAAAAAGATAAATGTTATTTTAGGAAATAAACATGAAAGTGCTAGCAGTTTGGAGTTGAGAGAGCATAAGCGATAACCTATTGGAAATTTATACATGTATATTAAATTTTATGACCGAATTGTTAACATATTGTTTTCACTTGTTCATAAGTTTTTAGTTTTTTATAATATACAGCTTTTTTTGTCATCTTGTATTATAAAAGTCTAAAAGGCTAAAACCGTGCAAAATACAAACATGCTCAGCCAAGAGTAAACACGAAACCCAACAAAACTCAAAAACAGAGGCTAAAAGCCCAAACAAAAGAAGCCCAAGTGGAAGAGGTGAGTCAACTCGAACATTCCAAGCGTTACTCTGTTAGCGATGGAGACACGTGCCCGATGAATGAAACGCATGAAAGACGTTGCCAGTAGTGCTGGGTTCGCGGGTCAACCCGCCCCGACCCGCCGCGGGTCGAATCATTTTTTCGATTTAAAAACTCGACCCGCATAACCCGCAAACAAAAACTTTTATATCCGCACCCGCCCCGCCAAAACCCGCGGGTAACCCGCCAAACCCGCGGGTAATATTAATTATATTAAAAATAGTTATTTTAATTAAAAATGATTATTTTCTAATTATATAATAATTATTTTAATTAAAAATAATTATTTTTTATTTATATAATAGTTATTTTTAAAAAATACTATTAAAAAAATATATTTATAATTAAAATTATACAAATATTTATCGTTTTTTATATATTTTACAATAAATGTTTTTTTTTCAAATTTTTTTTTTTTTTTAATTTGCGGGTTGGCGGGTACCCGCGATTCAAATTCGGCTGACCCGCACCCGCCCCGCTCAAAATAATCTCGACCCGCCCCCGCACCCGCGATTTAAAATTTCAAATGGTTCGACCCGCACCCGCCCCGCGGCGGGTCAAACGGGGCGGGGCCCGCGGGCAATGATTAAAATTTCCAGCTCTAGTTGCCAGAGCAACTCACCGGCAATCCACCGGAACAGGATGTTGCATGAGAAGAAACCGTCGAAACCGTCGGACGACTTAAATATATATTTACAGTTCAATTCACACTGTGCGTAATTTAAATATATATAACTTAAAATTAAGTTTTATTAGAAATACATTAAACTTTTATATCATTATATACATTGTTAATGTACACATTTTTCATTTCAAATTTAAGGAAGAATCCATTAGTATCTGATTGAGACTAGAAACAATGAGGCTCAGAATGTAGTTATGCAATTGACTCCAATCAAACAGAAACTTTCATGTGAATGTGGAAATTTTTGTGAGAGACAAATCAAAATCATTGACCAAGTTATATTTGTTGGCTCTCTCAATTATAATGCTTCATTGTTAAGAAGAAAAAAAGCCAAATAAATCCATAGGAGGGGGAGGGGACAGTGTTATAAAAAAACTTTGCCTCAGATTCAAAACAGAAATAACCTAAAAGGCTCTCAATATAGCAAAATAAGTTGTTCTTTTTCACATTGTTCAGAAAGAAAGGCTAAATTCACAACTCCATCGTTTTCTTGTCACATACGCTCTCCTCCCCCCACCTGCAAATACATCAAAGCCAAAGAAGTTATCTAGACAAATCCTGGAATAAACCTGGAAGATAAAGGAAGGACACATAAATACCAAACCAAAAAACGAACCTTGTTATGAACCTAAACAGTGTTCTTACCAAACCATAATAGAACTAAGTTCAACTCAACTGAATAAACTACAACTCATCACACATATATATTATACTTTATATCCATACCAAAAATATTATATAATTATACATAATCTAAAACTAACCATGCTTTTCAAGTTTTCTCAAGTTTCCTCTACAAAAACAGAACGAAACCAAAAACAATCAGATTCTAGTTCGGGTATAGATAATAGACCAAAAATACGAATGCAGAACTCTATACTCCGTAAGGGATTCCACTCCTAATCCATAATCATTTACTATTCAAAAGAGTAAAGAGTCTAAACGGTGCATACCAATTGGTTGCTCAACGACCAGCGTTCAGGTTAAAGAGCATGCTTTGTCCACCGGGTAAGTAAGCCACGTTCGGAGACCTAGCCAGTGTAGCTGCAACCTCCCTTGAAGCCTCAATCCTCCTGAGCTCGATCAGTCCCATTCCTGCTTTAGCAGTTGCGTCAGATATCAGCTGAGCAGCTTCACTCTCACCTTCAGCTCTAATAACCGCAGCTCTCCTCTCCTGATCAGCCTTCATCACCACAAACTTGGACCTCTCGGCTTCCTGCTGAGCCACTTGCTTCGCCTCCACTGCCCTCGAAAACTCCATACCGTATGACAAATGCGTGATGGCAACATCGTCGAGCTCAATGTTGAAGTCCCTAGCCCTCTTAATAAGAGAGTCACGCACGAGCGCTGACACTTGAGGACGCTCGGTGAGGAGCTGGTCAGCATTGAACTGAGCAACCACAGCCTTCAAGACCTCGTTTCCAATCGAAGGAAGAACCTTGTCGTCATACTCGAGACCCAATGTTTGGAAAATGGTCGGGAGACGCGAAACCTTCAAAAAGTTTAAATTTTTCCAAAAACCCAAATGAATAAACAGAGCATAGATTATAAACTCAGCTAAATAGAGTAAAAAAAATTGAAGCTTTATGATGATTTATCCTAAACCCTAAATTATCCACGAAATCAAAAGCTTTAAGCTTTATAACGATTAAAGTATAAAATCAGATTAATCATAAACCCTAGATCTTGTACCCAAATGAGATCCCCAACGAACCCAAAAGGGTAAAACCCTAAAAGGCTAAAACTTTCCACGCAATCAAACACAATCGAGAGCAACAAGAAGAACATTACCTCGGGGCGAGAGAGAACACGAAGGGTGAGATGAACCATCTGGAGATCCTTGGTACCGGACACAGAGGAGAAAGTGTGGGGCTTTGTGCGGATGTCGAAGATGTGAGGTCTCTGGAGAATGGGTATCAGAAAGTGAGTCCCTTCACCGACGGTCTGATCCAACACTCCTCGGAACCGATCGAAGAGAACCGCTCTCTCGCCACCATCGACCGTGTAGAGCGACGACGACAGAACCGTCGCAGACACTCCGAGACCGAAGGCCGCCTTCGCCAAATTCGTGAGGAACGAAACCGCTGCTTGACTTCCCATCTTGCTCCCCAAGGAAAAAAGAATTAAAGATTGAGAATTCGAAATGAGAGAGAGACGAAAGGCTTTGTTAGGGTTTATGATTAGTTTATGGATGTGAGGGTTTTAGTTTAATAGGGCCAATACAATACAACCGACAGTTTTTAAAGGCTCATTATTAAAGGAAATGAGGCCCAATATTATTCCAGAATATTTATTTGGGATCGAAACAATATATTCCCTCGGTTTTATATCAAGTGTCGTTGTCGTTTTAAAATAAGTATCGTTTTAGCATTTCAATGCACAATTTATTCTTTATTTTTCAGTTTATTTTTTTATTGGTTGAAATATGGTTATATGTATAGATAATGATGTTTTTATATAGAAATATGCAAAATTAAATATCTTCTTAATCTATGTATACAAATAAAAAATGATACTTAATATAAAATGGAGGGAGCATATAGAAAACACAACTCAAATTATCAAAGTAAACGAAGTGAGTTTTCATTTGTAGTTTATTAATTTTAACACATGATGATAAATAATATGGATAAATAATATGGAGAGATCGACGATATTAACTAGGGGGCATTCCATGAAAAGAAAAGTCAACTAGGGGCATTCGGCGACCAATCGGATTTTGAGTTTTTAGATTTATAAATTTAACTCCATTCAGATATCATAAAATTTCAGTTTGTATTTGATTTCAGTTTAGTAACATTTATAAAAATCGGTTGAATCCAATATAATTTTGGGTTTCAGATCTTAATTGAAATTTTGGTTCCAAAATATTGTTTTGGATTTAGTTAGACCTGAAACTAAATAAATATTCAGTGAAACAAAAGATCAATAATCAAAATTTTGAAATGAAAAATTCTCTTTTCACAATTTTTTGTTCTATTGTAATTTTTGACAAGTAAGATAAGAAAATAAATACAATGAAATTAGAGAATAAAACTTAAAACTATGTGCAAATACATCATACCCGATAAATCTGAAGCGAAAACACATCGGACCCAATAAACTCGACCATGTAGAAGAAGAAAGAGCATCACATACCAAAATATGTGAAAATAAGTATTTGAGTTAATTGTTTAAGTATTAATTACTTATTTTACTTTAAGTACTCAATGAAATTTTAGAGTTTTTTTGGTAGTCATTCGAGATAAAGTTCAGGTTCGGTATATTTTTGAAAAAGAAAATTTGATTTTTTTCAGATATTCATTTGGTTTGGATTCGGTTGAGAAAAAAATCATAACCCAAAATACTATAAAACAAATCTCATTCACTATTTATTTCGGATTCAGTTTAGTTATAATTAATTTTTATCAGTCTAAACCGGGTTCGGTTTGGGTTTTCTAATTTGGTTTGTTTAGGCACCTCTATCAACAATCCAAAACAATGTCGTTAAGAAAATAGTAGTGATTAGATAATGTTGCTGAACTGACTATATTTGTTAATAATAATGTCTCTATGGTATCGTGTGTCTAGAACAATTGCTACATCGTTTTGAGATCTCAGCATCGCTTTGCTTGAATTGTTACATGTTTCATAGTTACATAAATGATTTGGTTGATGAGGAAGGCAAAATCATCTTCTAACTCGCTTGTAAAATTTAGCCGATCCAGAAATGGTTACTGATCTCTGGTGGTGGTACATCCAGATTAGAGCATCTTCAATCCAAAACTTCATTTTAATAAAAGCAAAACTTCAAAATAAAGATTCGAGGGTTGGCTATTCTAACTATGAATCCTCAAAAAAAATCATTAAAAATTTATTTATTTACATTATAGTTTTTAATATTAACAAAAATTACTAATATTTATTAAAAAAAATATAAGAACAAAAAAAAAACAAAAAATAGTTTTGAAGCTATGAATAGTAAGAAAAATTACTAATATTTATTAAAAGAAATATAAGGACCAAAAAGAAAACAAAAAATAGTTTTGAAACTGTGAATATTGAGATTTCTCTATTTATAACCTTAAAATTTGAAGATTTAAAATTAGATTATAATGACACAAAACCTCTGAAATTTGAAACTGGGTCGGAGATCATTTCAAAGGGAGTCATCTAATAGACCAAATGTAAACAACATAAAATTCTTACACAAACAATGGTCTTGCCTTTTTTCCCTTTTTTAAATAAAAATATGATACACAAACACAAAGGACTCTATAAAGTTTTAATCGTCTGCTTCGCGTTCTACATATTCACACCACCACTCGTCTTTTAAGAGATATCCATTCCATAGCTCATAAAACAATGAGCCATAGTGTGGACCTTTTCTTATAAGGCATCCATGTCTTGTGTGTCTGTGTACCGGCCCTGGCTATAGATTCATACATGTTTTTTTTTTTTTTTTTTGATAAAAGAGATTCATACATGTTTACACTTATTTTTCAATCGATTTCACCTTCTTCCACGTCTGTGGCTAGTTTTGGAACAGCAGGAGGGGCCTCGGGCTCATCTTCATCATCATCTTGTTTCATATACAGTCCGAGTTGCTCAAGAGGGTTCATTCCTCCGAGGTTGAAGCTTCCAAGGGCGTCTAAAGTTCTCTCGGGGCTGATTTCATCTACTGAGCTAAGCAGTTGCTCCGGCACACTTGATCTCAGCATCTCTAGGTCCTCCAGGAACCGCGAGTTCTCGTTGATCTCTACAGTTTTCTCCATCTGCATGTGGTTGAACATTTTATTGACTCTTCTCAGAGTTTGTGATCCTGTAATGCGTTATGTAATGTACCTTCAATAAAGCTTGGCGAGCGGCTTCTCTTTCAACTTCTCTCTGCCGCTTAGACTCAGCAGCGGCTTCTGCAGCGGCCTCTGCTTCGGCTTGGCGACGAGCATTTTCAGCTGCCTCTGCCTCAGCTTGTAGCCGTGCTCTCTCTGGCAACACAGAATAGAAGTTTTTCAGTTAGAACATAAAACTAAAAAACTTGGTCTCCGTTAGAAGGATCAGGTGACTTTATATAAACAACCTTTCTTCTTCTTCAGTTCGAGTTCTTCTCTTTCCTTGCGAAGCTTTTCCGGGTCGCCCTTACTACTATTCTGCTCTCACGAAAGATCATTTTAGTTCCCAGGATCAAAAGAAACTCTTCAACCAGGTTCAAATAAAGATTGGGCTAAACTGAGGACAAGTAGACAGACCTGTGGAAGTGTTTTCTCGCGTGCTTTTAGAATGATATCTGCAAACTTGTTCTTCAACAGCGCAGCTCTATATTTTTTCTCAGATGAAACCGGATTCTCCAGTGTATTTCCTAAAGCATTAAGTCTGTGAGATACTCACCTCATGACTCAACTAAATAAAAATCTGCATCTCACCATCAGGCTGACCATCTGTTTCATCAGAACTAGGCTTTTGCTGAGTTGAAAGATCCATTTGCTCCGGAGCACCATTAGATTCTGTAATAAGTACACCAAAGATGCAAACTATAAGAAAAAAAAACTATTTGACAGTAATTTTGCAACCAGCCGCAATCACCAACATCTATTACATTTTCCCCACTGCAGTCAACTATAGTTGTTCCAGTAACGTAATATTATATGACAACTCATGAAAGAAAGAAATACAGGAAGCTGAATAGTGAGTAACACAGAGCAACCCGGGTAGAAAACCAACAAACAAAACCTCATGCTTATGATTTCAAATACTCACCACTTCCATCATCAATCCTCACATCTTCATCTCTTTGAGCCTCGGAATTTGTAGTTTCAGGTATCTGGAAAGTGTTATCAGTTGCGTGGTTAAGATTCACAACAAACTACACGCCTTAAAAAGCTAATATTGTAAATTATACCTTGGAAGCACCCTCTTGGATCATGGGTTTAGCGTCAGCAGATTGATCTTCAGAGCTCCCAGACTCAGAATCTGAAAAGCAACACCCAATTCAGTAACACACAGAACTTGTTATAAACAACTGATGCTACGGAAACCTACCAAACTCATGCAAAAGAGAGATTCTAG
The DNA here is from genome assembly GCF_000695525.1 of Brassica oleracea var. oleracea. Classification (NCBI taxonomy): domain Eukaryota; kingdom Viridiplantae; phylum Streptophyta; class Magnoliopsida; order Brassicales; family Brassicaceae; genus Brassica; species Brassica oleracea. Next base: position 33,144,126 of record NC_027754.1, on the reverse strand, counting down.
GTTCTACAATATTTGTCAACTAGGCTGTCGATCCACAACCACCATAGAATCTAAATGAGATCTAATAAAAATATGAAACTTGATAGACAGGAAATATATTTGAGCGACTAGTTGGTGATAAAACATAAGAGCGGAGGCACTATGTAAAGGTTCTGATACAAACATGAGTCAGTGATATATTATGCCATCCATAGAGAATTTGATATGGATTACGACTAACCACTGGAGCTCCTGGAGATAGGAGGTTCGTTTCCACCGACGTACTCATCAGCCATATCATTTCCTAGAAAGGAAACACAGAAGCAGAGCAAAGGTTAAAAAAATGGCAAGAAAAAGAGATCAGTATAAATCCAGAAAATGATTTTTAAGCAGATTCTGAGTTTTCACCTCGTTGCAGCAACGAGTTGCTCGGTCCTGATCCATTGAGAAGCTGCAACAAAAGAAAGATGATCGATCATTCTCAGTAAATTTGAGTTTAAAAATTTTGTTCCAGCAGGGTGAGATGACACCTACCTCTATTTCGATTGGTTCAACATTCGACTGCTTCGCTTCTTTATCTCGGATATGTTCATCCAGAAGCTTTTTAAGACTGAACAGCACTTCATCACTGAGAACATCGATGTCTATCTCGATCTCATCTTCCGCAATTTCTCCTCCATTTGAACTGTGTTTCTTCAAGAAGTCAATGATCTGCGCAGGAAGTTCCTCCAGTAGTGACTCGAGTTGTCTCCCCAATCTATGCCTCTCCTCTGCTGTCATCACAAGTGCCTTCACTGGCTCAGGAACACTCTCTCTAACAGGTGAAGAAGCCATCTTTCTCTTCTTGGCCGGAGGAACAAATACAGCAGCTCTCTTCTCGTCACGAGGCTCCACTGTGATCGCAGGCAGAGTCACTGGTAGTTTCTTTTCGATAGCTTTCCACCGCGCTTCAAACAGTTTACTTAGGATATCCCCCATAATGTGAACATCATGCCCTGGAGGGTTATACGTCATCGCGTTTGTAAATGTAAGCCTCACATCAGCAGCAAACTCATGTGGGCTTGAGTATACACCAGACGCTAAGTTCTTCTTTATCGTCCCTAAGTCCATGGGATGCTTGATGATAGTGAGATAGTCCGGTATGTTAAGCTTCACCACATCAACCGGCGCCTGAAAAACCCAAGAATGCGGATGGGACCAAAGCTTTTTCAGCAACGTGTCGCATTGCTTCATCAGTATCACGTTAGTAGCGCTGGGAATAGACTCTTTCGAGGAAGAAGACTCAAACTTCCCCGAGGAGCCACGGTTCCATCCACGAGAAGGAGCCGTCCCAGGCTGATGCCTAACATTCTTTCCCGGTCCCATCGCAAAATCAGATGGCCTCTTCGAGTTGCTGACACGAGATGATGGCTTCTGAGAAGAGTTGCAACCCATCCTCGCACTAGTAGACGACACAGAGGGTGTGTTCAACCTCTGCAACTCAGCGTTCTTAAGAACTATCTTAGTCTGCTCTAGCTCCAGTTTAAGCCGATGAATCAAGTCTTTCCTCTCGGATTGCGACATGTTATACAGAGAAATGACTTGTCTCTGGACACCGTAAGGATCTTCATCATCGGGACTCAACTTAACACACTTTCGTGCAGGGGTGCTTGAATTCTCAGAAGCAGTAACCTCGGTATCAATCTGCGCAGAGCTTCCAGAGCCCTCTGATTCATCAGGCGCTGCCTCGAAAGTGTTCCGGTAATACCCTCCTGGGAACGCAGCACTCTCAACCATCTCTTTTGGCAAGAAAGAACTTCAACAAATGTAAATAACCCTTCCTCGCTTCTAAAAATTCACAATTTGCAAGAGACCTGCATCACATATCATCAGAAACTAATACTTACCCCTCAAAAGAACTCACCGAAACAGTTCCTATTCCCAAATCAACAGACAAGAAGTTCAAAAATTTGCAACATTTTTATCAAAATTACAACAGGGGCAACAAACTTGTTATGACACAAACAGCAAGATCTAAACAATGTTAATTAATCAGTGTTCTAAAAATCGGTCTAGGCATCAGACCTAAACGAAACGATTTTTCTAGAACGATTAGGTCTAGGCGCCTGCCTAATCAATAATCACTTTAGGTACTGCCTAGCAATTTCTCCAACATTGGAATTAATCATGCCGAAACAAAAATACATATGTTTTGCTACCCCAATTTCACTTTATAAAGTTTTAGGAACCCTAGTCTGATGCCAAATCAAACGAAACCTTCTTTTCCAGCTCTAATTATTCAATTTAGCAAAAACCCATAACCAAAACAGATTAAATGTTACCATTAGCAGCTTCTAATAGCTGAATCGTCACAAGCCCTCCTCCTACGGGAATCAACTTCAATTCAAACCAAGACAAGAACTTGAAACCTCAATCAACCTCAGCTCCGAGCTCTACACGAAGAAACCAATCAAAGGGAAGTAATTTTCCGGAAAAGAGGGGAAATTTACAGAAACCCTAGAACAAAAATCGCCCCCAAAGATCCGTGAACCAACCAAACAAAACGCGTCACGAAAGCAGAAGAAGAAGACTGAAACAACGAACCCTAGAATCTCGAATCGACTTACGGAAACAAACCCAGAAGCTCTCGAGATCGAATCGTCGGCGATTTATAAAATATCAGAGAGCTTTTCGCGTGAGAGAAAAATAAGGCTAAAGACAGAACCAAGTCGGAGGATCGAACAAAAGCTTCCCAATTTGTCTGATCGGACGGACTGTATTGATTGTTGTAATAGCCGCCAGATCTATATCCAACGGTCGATATGATTATTGTCTACCGTGAGTTAACGATTACTTAACGTGGTTTTCCTTCAAGTGTCCTACGTGGCCATCTTTTTAACGGTGGAAATTCAGCGTCACGCGCGTCTGGCGTTATTAGACGGTAATCATTGACTTTTTTTTTTTAATACCGGTCAAGTGGTCATGTGAGTTCGCGTGTTGATTTAAATCACTGTCCCTCTCCAGAAGCCACTGGTGAGTTCACTGCGCTAGAAGAAAACGGAAAGGAGTTTGTTTCTTCAATAACGAAACAACATGAAGCTTGTTGTTGGAAAAATTTAATGACATCATGTATGTCATGTTTCCTCAGATAGTCTATTGATTTGTGTACCGTTTTTGGTTGGTCGAGTAAATTTCTAGGATGTCTCGACTGTTTCCAGTTTCACTTGTAGAGATATATCACATGTGACTCTATAGTGACATTACAATGTCACATGTAGATTGATGATGTTGGTTGACGTGTCGCGCGACCTGCGACCTACGACATGCAATCTGCGACTCGCAGGTCGCAGGTTGTTGTTCGTTTTGATGTCGCATAACATGCGACCTGCGATTGGTCGCATGTCGCAAGTCGCAAGTCGCAGGTTGTTGTTCATTTTGATGTCGCGCGACCAGTCGCGGATTTCCATTCAAGTCGCCCGAAAAAACAGCGACTAAAAATTAAGAAAATTTTGATCGCGCGACTGGTCGCAGGTCGCAGATCGCAGGTCGCGCGACACGTAAACGAACATAGTTTTAGTCGCAGGTCGCAGGTTTAATCGCAGATCGCAAGTCGCAGGTCGCGCGACACGTAAACAAACGTAATCTTAGTCGCAGGTCGCGCGATACGTAAACTAACATGTCCTATTTTGCGTTGACCTAAATAGCGCTATAGTGTTTCTCATAGACTTGGTAGCTCCAAAGTATTTTTCACAAATATCATAAGAAAATGTTAAAAGAGTTCCCTTAAAATCTTTCTTACATTGGACCCAAAACCATTGCGAGTAAGGAACTCGGTTGGACTGCAAGCAAAACAAATAATTGGGCTAAGCCTATATCCATCTGATAAAAAATAAGCCCAACTGAGGATAACACTTATTCAAAAAACAACAGCTACGAGTATCCTTTAGTCAAAAAAAAAAACCCAACTACAAGTCACAACAATTTCCTCTAATAACCAGTGAAATTTTTCAATTTGAAATTATTTAAGATTTTTATTAACTGGAAAATACAAAAAACGATTTTATCTAAGTTTATCTGATAATCAATGTAAAGTGACAAAAAAAAAAAACTCACATATGTGGATGCAGTTGTGGACAAAACTTATTTATTTTAAACAAAAATTCAAGAAACAGATTTTTAATATTCCTATCAAAGTTTCACAGTTTCAAAAATCAATACATAAAGTTAATATACTATATATTATGTTTGGTTGATTTATTATCTTAAATATATATATAGTTTTGTTCACCGGTAATTTAATACTTACATTTTATTTTTTTGTTTAGTTAATTTTAGTGGATAACTTCAGATTTAAATATCAAAATCTGCGCAGTACACAAATATATATCTAATATTCTCTCTTTGTATAAATGATTAATGTTTAAAACTATTCACATGTATTAAGAAAATTAAATATTTACTTTGGTCTATTGTTTTTTTATTTTATTTTTAATTAGCTTAAAGTTTTATCTGATCCCAATAAAATTCAACCACTTAGATATTTACATTTTAATTTATATTTTACTTTTAAATCAAAATGCACTAATGAAAACTATATTATAAATCTTTTGTATACAAAAAAATAACAAATTTTAATATCAATGATTTGTATGCAGAGGGAGTATATCATAAACTATTTCATTTCCAAAATATAAACTTCGATTGGCATATGGCTCATGATATTAATTGTTTATAGGCTCATGCTTGGTTTTGGTTCAATCTTTTTTTGTTATTGTTATAGTACGTGACAAGGGTAAGAGATGGTAGGCAAACTACAATATGGTTACATAAAAGACTGTAGATTTTTTTCTTCTAATTTTTATGATAATAAACCTGAAAAAACACATATAGAATACATATGTGGAATACAGAATGTGTAAACGCAGGATTGCTTGAGGAATTTTAGCCACCTTATGCCAACAAGGCAACAACAAACGGTATTGTATGTAACTCAAATATATTTGACATGTTTCTTAATAGGAAAAGAAAATTATTGAACTGATAAAAATATGGTTCATGCCATGTCTTTATTCGACATTGAGTCAATAATGTGTTTAGGGGATTTATTTTAAGCTCTCCTGTTAAAAGTCTTTTAAAAAAATCGAGTAGATAAAGTACGACATGCAAACTTCTACCAAACACAACATGAAAAATAATTTGGAATTGTTATGGCTATCCATTCAAATGTTATTTACACATATTTATGTTAACATCTCAGTGGGAGTTACAAGATTTGATATTGTTAGACACATTATTCAATATCAAAGATCTAGACGTTTATATATTAAACTAGGATAAGACATGCGCCTATAAGTTTATTTGTATGTATTATCGATAATTTCTTTTATATATTTGATCATTTTATTTATATATATACAATATTTTTTGTTGTTATTATATAATTTATTTCCGATGGATCGGATCAATTTTTATTAAAAATGATGGAACAAAACTATAATTAATACATCATGGGTTGATCGGATTGGACATTAAACAAATTATGACATAAAAACCTTATTTTTTCAATCGAACACATTCTTGAAAAAAATGAACAGTATTGTTTTCACAGTTGAATTATTTTGACTTTTATCTTCCATATGGTTTTGAAAGCTTTCAAATCAACCATCGAATTGATACATGTCATTTTAATGTTTTTAGTCGTATATTTAAGGAAAACTTACATTTTTGTAATTTCAAATCGTTTTAAAAAATTCAAAATATAACATATAAGAAAAAATCTAATTTTTTTATTACATGGTTAATGTGATTGTTTATTTTTTTAATAATATAAAATTAAACAAAATGAAGAAGGATGCAAAAATTGTTATCAAATCTT
>NC_027754.1:33136182-33136852 GCF_000695525.1 Brassica oleracea var. oleracea | reverse complement strand
ATAAAAAATATAGATTAGTAAGAAAGACATGAGACAAAACTGAAAAATTCATATAAAGTTTGGTGTTTTCAAGTCAAAGAGATTAAAGTGGGTTTGGAGAGTTATCCAAAAACGTTCAAATGACTTAAAAATAGAGAAAATGAGTGGAAGATTAGATAAATCTACATTTATAGAACACACAGAAGAAGTTACCAAATGAAGAAAAATCAGACATAAGAACTTACCAAAACGCTCAGAAAAATCCAGACGACTTCCTCGAAGTCCAGACGACTTTGTCAGAAGACTTCCAAGAAGTCCAGATGACTTCCAGACGACTTCCAGACAACTAACAAATAAGTCGTCTCAGAATTCTTCCAGATCTGAAAAACCTGCATATCAAATCCAGATCTGAAAAACTTGCATATCCAAAAACGTTCAAATGACTTAAAAATAGAGAAAATGAGTGGAAGATTAGATAAATCTACATTTATAGAACACACAAAAATACATATCTAAAATTAATAGATCTACCTTTAAATTAGTGAAAGATGAATGCCATTTGATTAAAAACCTGCAAAAGAGATAGATTAGTAAGAAATACATGAGACAAAACTGAAAAATTCATATAAAATTTGGTGTTTTCAAGTCAAAGAGATTAAAGTGGGTTTGGAGAGTTTTAGTTTGGAAAAAA
>NC_027754.1:33133711-33134638 GCF_000695525.1 Brassica oleracea var. oleracea | reverse complement strand
ATATAACATATAAGGTGTCCTCATTTTTGTATTTTAAAGTCATTTTAAAAAAAAAATATTACATATAAGGTTTCCTCATTTTTGTAATTTAAAGTCATTTTAAAAAATTCAAAACATAACATATAAGAAAAAAACTAAATTTTTTATTATATGGTTAATGTGATTGTTTATTATTTTAATAATATAAAATTAAACAAAAATGAAGAAGGATGCAAAAATTGTTATCAAATCTTTATTATTCATAATCATTGATTGTCATACATATGTAAATCGTATTAGGTAATTCTATAGCTTTTATTTAAGGAAAGAATACACACTTCTTATATTTTAGGTTAATATAATGTTCTCTAGTGGACATTAAACAAATTATGACATTAAAAACTTATTTTTTCCATCAAACACATTCTTGAAAAAAATGAACAGTATTATTTCCACAGTTAAATTATTTTGACTTTTATCTTCCATATGGTTTTGAAAACTTTCAAATCAACCATCGAATTGATACATGTCATTTTAATGTTTTTAGTCGTATACTTAAGGAAAACTTACATTTTTGTAATTTAAAGTCGTTTTAAAAAAATTCAAAATATAAAATATAGAAAATTCTAACATATAAGAAAAATATAACATATAAGGTATCCTCATTATTGTATTTTAAAGTCGTTTTTAAAAAAATATATAACATATAAGGTTTCTTCATTTTTGTAATTTTAAGTCATTTTAAAAAGGGGTTTTTGCCAAAACTAACCCACAACTTGATTTTAACCCCAAACCTATACCCAAACTTGAATCAAATGCAAAACTAACCTAAAAGCCTAGTGAAATTACAGCTCAGCCCCTTGTGACCAAACAAAAAAACAGAAACTATTTTTACGAATATAGCCCTAGTAAATCGTCTGAGTCGTCTGAGATGTTGGAAGTCGTCTG
>NC_027754.1:33127455-33131168 GCF_000695525.1 Brassica oleracea var. oleracea | reverse complement strand
ACCCACCCAGAATCGTTAGCTTCTATGACTCTATGAACCATAAAAAATTTAGAATCAAAATCTTGGGTTTTTTTAGCTCATTGTGGAGAGAAAGTGAGAGATATGTTGTGTTTAGTTCACAAGAATGGAAAAAGAAGAAGGGTAAATCGATTTTGGGAGCATTAAGAGCTTCAAATTGGTTGTTCATGGTGGTTGTGGTATTGATGACAATGGCAATCTTGTAATTACTTGAAGATGATGAGGGTGAGAGAGTAAAAATGTCATTTTCGAAAAAAAAAGAAAAAAAAAATTGATGGCATTTTCGTAAATTATATGAACTTGTGGGGTGAATAGGGAAAAACCAATTTTCAAAAAAAAAGGAGGTTAGTTTTGTGTTTGACTTTAAGTTATAGGTCAATTCTAGAAAAAGCCCTTTTAAAAAATTCTAAATATAACATATAAGAAAAAATCTAATTTTTTTTATTATATGGTTAATGTGATTGTTTAATTTTTTTAATAATATAAATTTAAACAAAAATGAAGAAGGATGCAAAAATTGTTATCAAATATTTATTATTCATAATCATTAATTGTCATATATATGTAAATCATATTAGGCAATTCCGTAGCTTTTATTTAAGGAAAGAATACACACTTCCTATATTTTAGGTTAATATAATGTTCTCTAGTGTTATATAATTATGGAATAATGTGACACCATTAGATTAAACTATACTCTATATTAGATGCTTTAGAATTCTTTGAAATTAAATTTAGAAGGCATTTAGAGTACCACCTAGAATTTGAGTTTTTTTAGTTAATACAAAATTAAGATTTTAATTTTTTCAAATGCTTCTCAATTAATATATAGGGGATATGGGATCCGATACCCGTGTACTATAGTTTTGTAAATTAATTATGAAAGTTAATCTAAAGTTCAAGAGTAACGAAAAGGAGAAAAGAGTTTTGTTCAAAAGAAGAAAAAGAGTAATGTAAGTAAAATTGTTTGTTCCAAATTATGGCTATGGATCGTAACTACGGATAGAGCAGTACGGGATAAGTAAATTAGATGATGCGAAACGGTTTAAGTGTAGTTTACATAAGAAAAACGCATTATGCGGGATTAATGTGGTTAGTGTAAAATAAATAGTGAAGGAAAATATTTGAACAGTGACATATTAATGGAGTACGAATATAATAATTGTTAAATATTAATTAACTATTTTTGATATTTAATCTTCGATATAAATATTTTCCGAAGAGAATAGATCATTTGATGAGCTTTGTATATTTTTGAGATTTTGTTTGGAATTTAAAAGTATTAAAACAATTCCACATGAACCACATTATTAATAATGCTGGTATTGCAACCGCATCGTGCGTTCCAGTTTAACCGGAATAAATGAAAAAAATCATAAATATATGAATTTGTGTTCATTTGATTCCTCTTAGAATTAAAGGATCATTTTTTTTCTTCATATTTATTTCATTCATAAGAAAATAAGAGGAATAATGTGGGTTCCATGAATCGATAGTCTTATAAAAAAAATTAAATATGAACGGTACAAAATTTTTTTTTTTTTTTGATAAAAAAACGGTACAAAACTTGAGAAATGAAAAATAAACCATCATTTTTTTCATAAATTGTGGTTACCAATTGAAGTAAAAATATTGTGAATGATTAAATAACATTGCGAACCGCATTATCCGCTCCATAACGCCTTAAACATTCATACCATATATTTACATTTGATTCTATAATAGTCTATAGAATCAAATCTACTTCAAATTATCTATATATTTTCTCTTAAAATTAAGATTTTTAGTTTCTATCTATAGGTAGGTATGGAAGAAGTAACATTTTATTTTTCTACTATATTATATGATAAATGCTATTTTAGATAAATACATAGGTTTAAACTCTATTTCTATTAGTCTTTTTATTTCAAAGAAAAAAAACAACAAATTAAATACATTGGAGTGATAATTGTTCTTTATATATATATATATATATATACTGTAGAGAGATATGTATTTTATAATTATTATTTGTGGCATTGTTCATTATAATAATTATATGTACCAAAATTTGATCATTTATAAATATCGATAAAATATAAGTATATATCAAAGTTGATCATGTGTTGGATATCAAGTCCAAGATAATAATAGTTTATAAGTAAATTATATTTTAATTATATTTGATGATGTTTATATGTTGGCGTATCAGTAGTGATGGGACGTCGAGATTACGGTCCAGGTCCAACCAAATGCTGGACGAACGAGAGACCTCCATCTATTATATCACTATCGAAAGCGACTGTAAACGTGGAGCCTCTCACACCAATAGAACCCTACTTCAACCACAAAAAGAGTACTACATATTACTCAATCAATACTTTAGATTATATAAATAAATATTATGTCAGATGCCATCTCTGACTGGCTGATTCGTCTCTACTTTTCTAGAGATGCTATAATTTGTTTTGGTCTTTGGTTTTCTTTTATTCAAGGGCATCATCGTTGAAGGGTCTTACCAAAAATTCACACAGTTTTTGATAAAAAAATATTAAAATATTTCAATAGTGTTGAATCCGTGTCGTACGAGGTCGCTGGGAAAACCCGTATCGTTACTGTTCTGCGGGCCTCATGCCACATGGCGACCCGCAATTGGACGAATATTGATTTTTTTTTTAATGAAACGAAAAACAAAATTAAAATAATAATAATAAGAACATTGGGAATCGAGAAGTGAGGTTCACCAATGCTGATGGTCTAAATCCTTTCGTACATGATAGTGTATCGTGGATACTCTAGTTTTTGTTATTTATCAAACGAGTGTGTCGTTTAGTTGAAAAGTTCACAGTTATATAGATATTTAATGTATTTTCTTTCAGGAATTTTGCAGAAACTTAGACCAATAGAGCTCGCACAAGTGTTTCTATATAGACAAAATGTTTGAATATTGCATGCTAGATGATAAGAATTATCCCGTGACTCTACATTTTATCAATATCATCCATGTTTATTCTATTATATTTCGTGGTGGTGCATAAAAACAAATTCTACTAACTTGTTAGTTAATATATATTATTTGATTTTGAATTCTAAAATTAACTTCAACCTACACCCACTAGAACTCTCGATTAATTTTAATTTTACATCAAACATTTATTGTAATACTCATAAATGATATAGATAACCAGATATAAACAGAATAACCAATATAACGAATATAACGAGCTTTCTATAATGATATAGAAAACCCCTGACTAGTCTAAAATATTATGTTAGCTAATATATATTCTTTAATTTTAAATCTAAAACTAGATCTCGATCCGCGTAACCGCGCCGGTTTTTGTTTTTATTTATTTTTATATAAACATTTTGTTTTCAATTCTAAATTGATATATATTATAATATATATGTGTCTATCAATTTTTAAAACATAATAAGTTTACGGTATATTTTTTTCATTGAATAGATTGTTTCAAACTTTCACATGTATTTGTATATTCTTCTATATATATATATATATTTTTGGATTATTATTTTATTATTAAAATTGTAACTATATATATAAAGATTAGTAAAATATTGTTTTATTGTCATATTCAAAAATATTGTAACATTTCACAAATTTAGAAAGTTTTTTTAAAAATTAAACTTTTCGCTTCATATATTTATATTATCGAGTAAATAATTTAACATTTAGTTTTTGTTTAATTTTTAAA
>NC_027754.1:33091712-33124532 GCF_000695525.1 Brassica oleracea var. oleracea | reverse complement strand
TATATTTTAGGTTAATATAATGTTCTCTAGTGTTATATAATTATGGAATAATGTGACACCATTAGATTAAACTATACTCTATATTAGATGCTTTAGAATTCTTTGAAATTAAATTTAGAAGGCATTTAGAGTACCACCTAGAATTTGAGTTTTTTTAGTTAATACAAAATTAAGATTTTAATTTTTTCAAATGCTTCTCAATTAATATATAGGGGATATGGGATCCGATACCCGTGTACTATAGTTTTGTAAATTAATTATGAAAGTTAATCTAAAGTTCAAGAGTAACGAAAAGGAGAAAAGAGTTTTGTTCAAAAGAAGAAAAAGAGTAATGTAAGTAAAATTGTTTGTTCCAAATTATGGCTATGGATCGTAACTACGGATAGAGCAGTACGGGATAAGTAAATTAGATGATGCGAAACGGTTTAAGTGTAGTTTACATAAGAAAAACGCATTATGCGGGATTAATGTGGTTAGTGTAAAATAAATAGTGAAGGAAAATATTTGAACAGTGACATATTAATGGAGTACGAATATAATAATTGTTAAATATTAATTAACTATTTTTGATATTTAATCTTCGATATAAATATTTTCCGAAGAGAATAGATCATTTGATGAGCTTTGTATATTTTTGAGATTTTGTTTGGAATTTAAAAGTATTAAAACAATTCCACATGAACCACATTATTAATAATGCTGGTATTGCAACCGCATCGTGCGTTCCAGTTTAACCGGAATAAATGAAAAAAATCATAAATATATGAATTTGTGTTCATTTGATTCCTCTTAGAATTAAAGGATCATTTTTTTTCTTCATATTTATTTCATTCATAAGAAAATAAGAGGAATAATGTGGGTTCCATGAATCGATAGTCTTATAAAAAAAATTAAATATGAACGGTACAAAATTTTTTTTTTTTTTTGATAAAAAAACGGTACAAAACTTGAGAAATGAAAAATAAACCATCATTTTTTTCATAAATTGTGGTTACCAATTGAAGTAAAAATATTGTGAATGATTAAATAACATTGCGAACCGCATTATCCGCTCCATAACGCCTTAAACATTCATACCATATATTTACATTTGATTCTATAATAGTCTATAGAATCAAATCTACTTCAAATTATCTATATATTTTCTCTTAAAATTAAGATTTTTAGTTTCTATCTATAGGTAGGTATGGAAGAAGTAACATTTTATTTTTCTACTATATTATATGATAAATGCTATTTTAGATAAATACATAGGTTTAAACTCTATTTCTATTAGTCTTTTTATTTCAAAGAAAAAAAACAACAAATTAAATACATTGGAGTGATAATTGTTCTTTATATATATATATATATATATACTGTAGAGAGATATGTATTTTATAATTATTATTTGTGGCATTGTTCATTATAATAATTATATGTACCAAAATTTGATCATTTATAAATATCGATAAAATATAAGTATATATCAAAGTTGATCATGTGTTGGATATCAAGTCCAAGATAATAATAGTTTATAAGTAAATTATATTTTAATTATATTTGATGATGTTTATATGTTGGCGTATCAGTAGTGATGGGACGTCGAGATTACGGTCCAGGTCCAACCAAATGCTGGACGAACGAGAGACCTCCATCTATTATATCACTATCGAAAGCGACTGTAAACGTGGAGCCTCTCACACCAATAGAACCCTACTTCAACCACAAAAAGAGTACTACATATTACTCAATCAATACTTTAGATTATATAAATAAATATTATGTCAGATGCCATCTCTGACTGGCTGATTCGTCTCTACTTTTCTAGAGATGCTATAATTTGTTTTGGTCTTTGGTTTTCTTTTATTCAAGGGCATCATCGTTGAAGGGTCTTACCAAAAATTCACACAGTTTTTGATAAAAAAATATTAAAATATTTCAATAGTGTTGAATCCGTGTCGTACGAGGTCGCTGGGAAAACCCGTATCGTTACTGTTCTGCGGGCCTCATGCCACATGGCGACCCGCAATTGGACGAATATTGATTTTTTTTTTAATGAAACGAAAAACAAAATTAAAATAATAATAATAAGAACATTGGGAATCGAGAAGTGAGGTTCACCAATGCTGATGGTCTAAATCCTTTCGTACATGATAGTGTATCGTGGATACTCTAGTTTTTGTTATTTATCAAACGAGTGTGTCGTTTAGTTGAAAAGTTCACAGTTATATAGATATTTAATGTATTTTCTTTCAGGAATTTTGCAGAAACTTAGACCAATAGAGCTCGCACAAGTGTTTCTATATAGACAAAATGTTTGAATATTGCATGCTAGATGATAAGAATTATCCCGTGACTCTACATTTTATCAATATCATCCATGTTTATTCTATTATATTTCGTGGTGGTGCATAAAAACAAATTCTACTAACTTGTTAGTTAATATATATTATTTGATTTTGAATTCTAAAATTAACTTCAACCTACACCCACTAGAACTCTCGATTAATTTTAATTTTACATCAAACATTTATTGTAATACTCATAAATGATATAGATAACCAGATATAAACAGAATAACCAATATAACGAATATAACGAGCTTTCTATAATGATATAGAAAACCCCTGACTAGTCTAAAATATTATGTTAGCTAATATATATTCTTTAATTTTAAATCTAAAACTAGATCTCGATCCGCGTAACCGCGCCGGTTTTTGTTTTTATTTATTTTTATATAAACATTTTGTTTTCAATTCTAAATTGATATATATTATAATATATATGTGTCTATCAATTTTTAAAACATAATAAGTTTACGGTATATTTTTTTCATTGAATAGATTGTTTCAAACTTTCACATGTATTTGTATATTCTTCTATATATATATATATATTTTTGGATTATTATTTTATTATTAAAATTGTAACTATATATATAAAGATTAGTAAAATATTGTTTTATTGTCATATTCAAAAATATTGTAACATTTCACAAATTTAGAAAGTTTTTTTAAAAATTAAACTTTTCGCTTCATATATTTATATTATCGAGTAAATAATTTAACATTTAGTTTTTGTTTAATTTTTAAACTAAACTATATAGTTTAAAATTTGTTTTCATTGCTTTAAATTAATAAAGATTAATCATTGTTAAATAATATAATTTTAGTTATTTAAAAAAAATCTTTATAATTTTAAAAATTAACATTGATAAATATATAATTAACATATGGAGGTATAGTATTACAATTTAAATAATTAAATTTTATCTATTTAATTTATATTATCTATAAATACAATGGATTATCTATTGTTTAAATCCAATTATTGATAGCCCAATAAAAATTTCTGGTAGGTCTAAAATTTAAATGATAAGATTAGAGATTAAATTTAACATGACTTTGTAGGAATAGGTTCATTAGATCCATTTTTTAAAAAGAACACACATGAATCAAGGTTGTGACTTCTTATATATCAAAACATAAGTCACAACTTTGATTCATGTGTGATTTTGTTTTAAAATGGACCTAATGGACATATTCCTAGAAAATCATGTTACATTTAATCTCTAACCTTATAATTTAAATTTTGGACCTACCAGAAATTTTTATTGGGCTATCAATAATTGAATTTATATATAGTATAAATTAAATAGATATAATTTAATATTGTAATACTATACTTCCATATATGTTAATTATTTAAATATTTGTCGATGTTAGCTTTTAAAATTATATAGATTTTTTTTTTAAATAACTAAAATCATATTATCTAACAATAATTAATATTTACTACCTTAAACCAATGAAAACAAATTTTAAACTATATAGTTTATTTTAAAAATTAAACAAAAACTAAATATTTAATTATTTACTCGATAATATAAATCTATGAAGCGAAAAATTTAATTTTTTAAAAACTTTCTAAATTTGTGAAATGTTACAATATTTTTAAATATGATAATAAAACAATATTTTACTAATCTTTATATATATAGTTACGATTTAAATAAGGGTTTTCTGCAAAAAAACACTCAACGTGGTTTTGTTTTGAAAATTAATCCGCGAACTCAAAGACCCACGGGTCAACCCTCCAAGTGCCAGTCAAACCGCAATATAATCCTCAGCCGTATATATGTGTATTTGACAGTGTATAATTTTAACATTTTTCAATACTACGTCATTTTGGCGCTAATTTTTAAATGAAAAAAATTTTGTTGAACTCGGGGTTTGAAACTTGAACCTTAAACACTATGTGCATAACCATCTCGGCCAACAAATATATTTGTTTAATTTGTTGTTCAATATACTTAGAAATCTATATAATTGCGTTTAACAAATCTATATATTTGGTTATATAGTATGCACATAGTGTTTAAGGTTCAAGTTTCTCCCGAGTTCAACAATTTTTTTTTCATTTAAAAATTAGCGCCAAAACGACGTAGTATTGAAAAATGTTAAAATTATACACTGTCAAATACACATATATACGGCCGAGGGTTATATTGCGGTTTGACTGGCACTTGGAGGGTTGATCCGTGGGTTTTTGAGTTTGCGGATTAATTTGCAAAAAAAAAAACACATTGAGGTTTTTTTGCAGAAAACCCTTTAAATAATGAACTAATAATCAGAAAATATATATATAGAAGAAGATACAAATACATGTGAAAGTTTGAAACAATTTATTCAATAAAAAAATATACTGTAAATTTATTATGTTTTAAAAATTGATAGACGCATATATATTATAATATATACCAATTTAGAATTGAAAACAAAATATTTATATAAAAATAAATGAAAACAAAAATATGCGCAAGAGATCTAGTCTGTTTTAATAGTATATAAGATAAACTTGAACCTACCCACTAAAACCCTCGATTAGTCACAAATATTATGTATATGCTTTGATTTCAACTCTAAAATAAACTTGAACCTACCCACTAAGCTAAAATCTCGATCATCCACTAAATAACTAACACTTTCGAAATCTTTATAGTATTGGTTAGCCATTTAAGATTTGTCAATTCGAACGCACTTAAGGGGACTGTTCAATTTAGCACACGCGAGCACAAAACACATGACATAACGTACGGCCCAATTTAAAGCTCACTGTGCTATGTGAACGACCGCACCAATCAACGGATCCTACATAATAATGACGTCAGCTTTGTCGGAAAGAAAGTATAAGGGAGTAATGTGAAGGTGCTGATTGGTTCCTATCTTTCTCTTATCGAATGCCAAGTGTATGTTTGATCTGTGTGTGAATGTTACAACTTTTTTTATTCTCCCTTCTCATTAACTTTTGGCTTTTTCTTTTTTAACTTGCCTTTCTGGCAGCCAATGAGGCTTCTCCACATGCAGAAATAAGCAGAGCCCACGAAGCCATTGCACTCTTGCTTTATAAGAATAAAACTTAATTATATATGGTTAAAATACCGTTCAAGCAAAACTTTAACATGCATAAATATGCACATATAGCATGCTTCTATGCGGAGTGTATGGCATATATAATTTGAATGATTCAAAATACATACAACGTTCATAGTTCTTCCATGCACTATGTAAGATGAAAATAGAACCCAGGACCTCGTAGTCCAGTGGTACTACCTCCTTGGGGAGGGGAGGTCGGCTGTTCGACTCGCGGGGAGGGGGAGGCGTGCCCAGGGCCCCTGTGGGTACAGGCAAAGGCTGGCGCCGGGCCTAGGTGGTGGACCGCAAGGTCAACACCTGGTTAATCAAAAAAAAAAAAAAAAAAGATGAAAATAGAATATGGATATCAGTTATAGCAAAGTACACATAAAATGAAGCGCAAGCTATAGAATTTCAATCTAGAGAGACTAAAGAAATTGAAAACATGGTGATGTACGTACTTTGTTTATATATAAACGCAGATAAATGATGCACTTGTTTGATGCATAAAATGATGGGTACATGAATGCATATATACCTGAAGAGCTGCAAGAAGGTTTATTAAGAATTTAAGATGCTGATGATTACAAGTCACTAGGAAACATAGATAGAAAATGTCAAAATTCAAAGCAGTAAACATATACCGATATATACTTATAAAGAAATAAGCTATATATAAGCAGGGCCGGCCCTCAGATTTAGGGGGCTGCAGGCGGTTTTTAAAAGATTCCAGCAAAAAAAAAATTTTGGTAAATTTAGGGGTTTAAAAATAAAATTTTGGGGTTTTTTTTTTTATGTAATTTTTTTCAAAATTTTTGGGGGCCTAAGACCAATGTTTCGTTAGGCTTTGCCCAGGACAGAGTATAAGTATTCCAACAGCGAAGAGACAAGTGCACGTTCAAAGGACATAAGAATATGGAGCATGTCGTTGTTCTTAAATCTTATATGATATAGCCTTACATATATATAAGTGTATATATTACACGTAAGTGATTGTATATTTGTGTAATGCGGGGAATTCGAAAGCTAAGTGAAGTAATTTAATTCCAAGTATGACACCAAATAGGGGTCCTCATACATAGCTAGTTCATGTGTTCCATCTACTAACATATAATTAAATACTATATTGGTATGTCAATATGAAATCTAAAGTTTATAACATATTCTTTATCTAGGATTTATAGGTTAAATCATATTATATAGATTTATTTTATCTAAAATATACCGTAACTTTGAAAGAACTGATGATATCTCAAAACACACCGATCTGTTATGTATTTACTAGATTTATCGATCTATAATATAAACAAAAGCCAAAATTGGTATGAAACCATACAATGGCATCTTTTATTTAATCTTTGCCAATAAACACTTGTCATTATTACAATATGTTCTTATATTTAAGCATTCTCAGCTCTTGGTACTTCTCAACAATATCATCACTTTCATATTCAACCATATATATATTCTTATATGCCTAAACAAAGTTGCTAAGTGATTAAAAGGATGTGATTAGTCGCACTTTTAAATCACATAGCTTAACTTTATGATTCTTACCATAATGTTTCACTCAGTTTCAGGCAGCAATCAGCATCAAAGCCAGAGAGTCAGAGCAGCTGTTGTGTCAAGCCTCCATGCAAAGCCGCCAAACTCCATTTTCCATACATCACACGGCACCGTTTTGGTATACTTTGTCTCCTGCCAGGTGTACTGCATCCTCACCCTACACGTGAAAGCTCGGTAGTTACAATACATAGCCACCGTAGACTCCTCCGCCACCAACCACACCATAACATCCGGCAACGACAAAGATGACGACCAATCTTCACCGGAGACATTTCTCCGGTAAGCTTCGTTAACCCAAACCACGCGGTTCGAGGCATCCGATACGAACGCGGGACACGTGTCCTTTCCTAGATTATCCATCATCTCGACGTCCGTACATTCCACCGCATGTGAAGTCGAACTGCCGTCATATTCGCCTGTAACGGACTCCACCGTCACCCATGTCTCCACCTCCGCCGTCCCGCCGCCGTTGAACGTGGCCCACGTGCTGTTTTCTAGTGTTTCTACTCCGATTATCGTTTTCAGCGACGGATCGAGACTGTCCTGATCTACCGGCGTGTAGTCGCCTGACGGATCGGATTTTTCCGGCATGAGCTGCAGCGTCACGACACCAGTTTGTTCCCGACCATCAGACACGTCAGATCTGCTCTTTCCTCGACACGTGGTTTTATTATTCTTCGAAACCCTAACGTACTTTCGTTTGGTTCGTTTACCGTATGAGTTGTTGTTGTTATTGTTGTCTCCTGTACCGCATGGTTGACCAGTCGTCGGCTTTGGAGCGATCGGACGGTACCGGAGCATGAGACTGTCGACGGAAACCTTATCCTGCACCTTGCCGGCGTATCTTAGCGTATTCAACCACTCATCTTGTTCCATTATCTTTCTCTATCTTTCACCCTTTTTAATTAAACACTCTCACGCTCTTTCTCTCTCTCTCTTTCTTTCTATAGTCTTTCTGTCTGTCTCTCTCCCGGTGAGCCGAAAGATTATCACTCGGGGCAAATGAGGAGGAATGGCAATTCGCCACGTGGCCTAGGGTTAGCGTAAGATACAGTTAAATTATTGGATGTTTTCTGTGCATCTTCTATGTCATCTTTTGCACCATATTTATGTCTCTTTTGCTTCTTTAATTTAATTATTTGTTCCTCCTCTCTTCTGTACGTACCTGAGATAAGAGTAACAAGAATAAATCTTTTATTTGTATTTTGACAAGCATTCAGAAACAACTACAAGTCCTAGGTTTCAGATAAATTATTGTTAAACTTCGTACGATTTACAATCCGTTTAATTATCGTGCAGTCTATTATTAATTAGTTAAAAAAATCATGTTAATCAATCATACAGATGAGTAACGCCAAACATATAATATACACAGGTTTGGATCCATTATACATATATATGTACAAGAGCCTGTGTGTGTTTTTTTTTGTATGTGAGACTTATATATTAGTTTTTATCTAGTTAAACTTAAAACAAAACCAACATATTATAATTGTATATCATATTCATTTTCAATATATACAATATACGTTTAGATCGTACATAAAACTAGTTTGACTTAAAAATAAAATAAAAATAGTGTAGGTAAATAGAAAAATGGTTCAAAATATATTTACTAGTCGTAAACTGAACTAAAATTTCACAAATATAAACAAGAATATCATTGTCCTTTTACGACGTTGCGCCATACAAAAATTAAGGTTTGGTTATGATTGTAAAACAATGGCCAATACAATTAACCTATTAGAGCTATTTATTCGGGTCACTTAACTTTTGTATTTCAAATTTTCTCAGCAAATGTTTGTTTGATATGATTGTGTATGGTCCAATAACACACAATAGTATTTAATTTTGACGGGCCACTATAAACGAAGAGGCACACCCGTTGGTTATACAGAAGCAATGTGAAATATATGTTCTAACCATACATATGCATATACACATAGGTTTCATATGATAAATTTAATGGTATGGCTTATCCAAGCCCTCCAATAATGTTGTATATTAATATTCCCCCATTTTCTAATATATTAATGCGTGGGTCCAAATCAAACAAAATATGCTGTTCTACCTTATTTGAGGACCCCTTATTGGTCCTTGTAATCTC
The DNA here is from genome assembly GCF_000695525.1 of Brassica oleracea var. oleracea. Lineage (NCBI taxonomy): Eukaryota > Viridiplantae > Streptophyta > Magnoliopsida > Brassicales > Brassicaceae > Brassica > Brassica oleracea. The sequence goes on along the minus strand of NC_027754.1, from coordinate 33,115,463 downwards.
CGACCAATCAAGTTGCGTTATGTGTCCTCCATTCCTGAGTTGAAAAAGCTGTTATGTCATGACTCATCGCACATTTGAAAATATATACACACATATTATTTTGTATATATTCATTCCATATGAATAATGCATTCCAACATATGTGAGTAAACGAATAGGAAATGTTCTTGACAATGATTTTTCTAGATATAACAGTTGTACTTTGTGAAAAAAAAAACTAATGTATTACTTATTAAAACAGTGCTTTATATTGAACAATACCTTGTCTTTTCTTTAACTAAAAAAACTTAGAAAAATAAAGTTTTTTTTTTTTTTTTGTAACTGTAGAAAAATAAAGTTTGACTAAAACAAAATAAAAATATCGTTCTTTAAAAAAAAACATACGTTGTTCAATACGTTTTCAGTCGAATAAAGAAACATTTATTTTTCTGTCTTTCCAGTTTTTGTTGATACATACTCACGACTGAATCTAACTACGCAAAATTGCTTCCGATTTTATAAATTTCACAAAATTTGCTTTATTTAATTATAATTTTAGTGAAGACTCCAAAACAATAAAATGGAGAATATTTCTTATTAATTTTTTTATTATAACAATTTACTAAATTTTGATCCGCATTTTTCTATTTTCGAAAAAATTGATTTTATAACGTATAAATTTTATATTACACTATTATTTATTTATGACTAATTATTATTAATAATAGATTATATTACGGAAATCAAATATAGCTAGATTTCTTCCTCAAAAAAATATTTGTTTCCATCTGAATATTTCATTGATATAACCAAGTACAAGAATTCAGAATATACATTTGATTACCCTAGTTACAAGTCCAACCATGTGATCTTCCAACCATGTGATCATAGAGAGCACACTTCACAAACGAAGAGCTTCAATAACAAAAAGGTTCAAAAGCCATTGAAATTGACCTAAAGCAACATAAGACTGAAACCAATTGTCCTCCACCACACTCAGAGCAATAAGCCGAGCACCCCGGTTGGCAACAAACTGTTCCAAGTATACTTTCAATTCCAAAAATATTGCTAAAGATTGATCTGATTTCTTTCACTTTAAACTTGACGGAAGACCAAGCCTTTGGTCTATTAAAGGCATTCACTGATACCCTTCCTTCAAAAAAAAAAAGTGAACTCTCAAACACCTATGCTTTTACCATACTTTCCATCGACCATACTAAACTTAAAAAGTACGCTTCATCCTTTGACCCCACAGATCCAAAGGAACATCCACTATGGAGTAAAACCACTCCACTTTGATCCCTCAAAACCCAAGAAGCCCGATCAATCTTCTTCATCTTTGACCAAGCAACTCTAATGTTGCACTTGACGAAATTTCTAGGTGGGGCTCCCCAAGCCTCATCACTCTGACTTGTTCCAACACTTCTTTCCATTCCTCTACCATTCTCCAATTCATGAGCTAAATACCAAAGCTCAGCTGCTTCTACTGCTTTTCCACAACCTTTTTCCCATCATATATGATTCCTTCAAACAGTAAGGAGTTTCTATTTTTCAACAAGTACCACAACGTCCAAAGAAAAACTTTTGTTGCCTCTCTATCCCATCGATTGTCTTTCCACACCTTCATCAGAAAGCTCATACTTGCAAACACAAACTCCTCATCACAAGAAAACCCAGAGGTAGGCAGGTAGCCCATATTTATATTATCACATCTCATTCCACGTGCATTAAGGCAATCATCTACTACAAGCCCTTGATAAAGCTTTCCAAATAAAGACCCTAATATTTGATGGAGCCTTGATACTCCACACATGGGCCTTAAGAGCAAGATTATTGCACGTTCTTGGGCTCGTCCTTAGGTATTTTGGGCTTAAAAGAAAATAAAAAATATGGGAGAAAATGAAGGACGGGCCTTAATACGAGACTTCTCTTTTCGGTCCTTACGTGCCAGCTGGCATTTTTTGAGCACGGGTCAAAGTTGTCTAAGGTTTGTCTCGACATTTGGTATCCATTTCAGCCTCTTCCTCTCCCGATTCACTCTCGACGGCAACGCAGTTGGAAAAAGCTCTTCCGACGATTTATCGCCGCAAACGAGATCCTCTCGGTTAGTTCACAAGACGAGACCGATCTGTTGTCTCCACGGTCGACATCCTTGGATTCCCCTCCGTTTTCGAACCAAAAGGTATGCGTTCCTCTTCCATTCGAGATCCGTAGGATGTCAATTGAGATGATATGATTGCTAATCCGTTTGATTATGGTTGATTATGGTTGTTTTTTGTTGTTTACCTAATTAAAGAGTTTAAGTTAAGAAAACAAAGAGGTATTGTTAATCTTGTGTCTGGATTCGGTTCTCTCAGTACATAGGACTTTGTATTGTGTCTGGATTCGGTAGGAGAGTGTTATGGTTGATTTTTATTGTTAATCTTTGATTATTACTTCATCTTCCATTCGAAATCGGTTCAAATTTGTTCTGTTTTATGTTGCTAATTTTGTTTTTCTGTATTGATTTAAGTAGCTTTAATATTGCATATTCTCCGATGTTGTGATTATTTGAAAAATGAGTGTCGAAACTTGGTAGCTTGTGATTGTTTTGTTGCTAATGTTGTTGTTGTTGTTGTTGTTGGTTCCTCCCTCTATTTATATTTTCATTTCAAATGACATCATCTTCTCATTATCATTACCACCAAGATAATGATGATGATATTGATCTTGATACCCCATTTGAATAATTTTTTAACAACTATGCTCCTATTCCGGAACCAAAAGAGCGAAAAAACGTGTTTTTATCGACAGACACCGGGAGGAAGGCCACAATCAATTGTGGAATGATTATTTTTCTGAAACTCCGACGTACTTGAGCAATTTTTTCCGGCAACGGTTTCGAATGAATAAATCATTGTTCATTCATATTGTGCATCGTCTCTCCGCAGAAGTAGAGTATTTTCATCAAACACAAGATGCACTCGGACGGTCTAGTCTATCACCTCTACAAAAATGTACCTCAGCAATTCGTCAATTGGCATATGGTGGTGGGGCTGACACGGTTGACGAATATGTCTGATTTACCGAAACAACAGCTCGAAAATGTTTGCACAAATTTACCGCCGGAATAATCCTCCTGTTTGGCGATGAATACCTAAGGCGTCCCACACCGGAGGATCTGGCCAGATTACTCCATATCAGAGAACAACGTGGATTTCCAGGGATGATTGGAAGCATCGACTGTATGCATTGGGAGTGGAAGAATTGTCCCACCGCTTGGAAAGGAATGTATTCACGAGGAACCAAAAAACCAACAATTGTCTTGGAGGCGGTGGCTTCATATGACCTCTAGATATGGCACGCCTTTTTTGGAGATCCAGGTACTATGAACGATCTTAATATTCTTGATGGATCACCTGTTTTTGATGACATTATTAACGGAATAGCTCCAGAAGTAAATTTTAATGTCAACGGAACGGAGTACGATATGGCTTATTATCTGACAGATGGTATTTATCTGAAATGGATGACTTTTATTCAATCTATCAGACTACCACAAGGTCCGAAGAATTCATTATTTGCTAAAACCCAAGAAGCTGTTCGAAAAGATGTTGAACGTGCCTTTGGAGTCCTGCAAGCTAGATTTGCCGTTGTCAAAAATCCATCTAAGTTATGGGATAAAGACAAAATATCAAATATTATGAGAGCTTGTATAATACTCCATAATATGATTGTCGAAGATGAACGAGCATCATTCACTCAGTATAACGCTTTTGAATTTCAAGAAAGAGAAGATGAGGATTCATTTTCCGTCAATATGCCTTCACATCTCGGCAATACAATGGATCGCCGAACAAGTCTTCGGAATAGACAAACCCATCAACAATTAAATATGATTTGATTGAATATATATGAGCTAAATTTGGACATCTTCCAAATGACATATAATTTCTAAATTTATATGAATTGAATAAAATGTTTGTTTTGTTTTATTTATGGTGTTTGTATGATTTTCTGTTTTTTTATAAATAAATGTTTGTAATATTCTATGAAATGGATAAAATGTTTGTCTATTCTATATTTTTTACAATTTAAAATGTTATATGTTTTATCCTAAACACATTAATTCTATGTTGCTATGTACTAAAATAAATAATTTATGTAGCTAAGGACAAATTAAAGTCCCACCAATAATCACCACATTTAACAAAGTCCCATAACAATGTCCTAACCATAACAATATTAATAAAAAATTCTAAGGACTCAATTTAAAGTCCTTGCAATAATGTTGCTCTAAGAGGATTCAAGGAAGGTCGCGCAATTTGATCTTGTATCAATGTAAAATTATGTAACAAGAAAGAAATATCGTATCCAGACTTAGCTAAATAAACTTCATTTCTCGTGAACTTTCATACCCACAAATCTTCTTCAGGCATAATATCACCATGAACAAAAATTTCAGACATCTTCCTATTGTTTCACCTTCGGCTATGCAGATATATCACCTCTAATACCATCAAGTTAACTTTAAAACGTTTTTTCTTTCTAATAGGAGGTCTAAAGATCCCATCCTAGTCTTCAAAAGAAAAAAAGTAACTAGATACGAGCATGTCTATCCATTAGAACCTCTAATGGGCTCTTATGATTAAATTAGTAGTTAATAAGGTGATTTGAGGAGTTAAGAACCTTTGTTAGTGTAAATAATTTTTGCCTCCTCCAATGGGAGAACCTCATAGGGGTTCTTAAATAATTTCTTTTATAATTTTTTTTAGTAAAATGATTTAAAATAAAAGCATACATAAATTTTTTAATAAAAATGACATAAAAACATATTAAATATACAAATACAAATCGTAAACGAGAAAAATCCGATTAGTTGAAATCTTGATTTGTTCCAAATTTTTGCCATATATTCTCAACCAAATCAGCTTTCAATTGTTGATGTATTATTTTATCACGAACTCGATTCCGAATGCTCATCATATTGCCGAGATTTGAAGGCATATATGTAGAATACGTGAAATCCACTTGTCAACTTCGATTTGATCCCGGTTGTGCGAAAACTGATACATCAAACTGAATGTACCCATCTCGTTGGTCTTCTACGATCATATTATGTAGAATGATACATGCTCTCATTATCTTGCCAATTTTATTTTATCCCACAAAAGAGCTGGATTTTTGACTATGGCAAATCGAGCTTGCAAGACCCCAAAAGCACGCTCGACATCTTTACGTAAAACTTTTTTGATGTGTAGCGAATAATGATGCTTTCGGACCTTGCGGAAGTGGAATAGATTGGACAAAAATAGCCCATTTTGGATAAATACCATCTGTGAGATAGTAAGCCAAATCGTACTGGTGTCCGTTGACAATGTAATTAACTTTTGGAGCTCGACCTTGTAATATATCATAAAAAACCGCTGATCGATCAAGAATATTGATATCGTTTAATGTACCTGGAGGTCCAAAAAACGCATGGCATATCCAGAGATCTTGTGAAGCTACAACCTCTAAAACAATGGTTTGCTTTCCTGATCCACGGGTATATTGACCTTTCCATGCGATCGGACAATTCTTCCACTCCCAATGCATACAATCAATGTTTCCTATCATCCCGGGAAATCCGCGTATCTCTCCAATATCGAATAGTCGTTGAAGATCTTCTGGCGTGGGTCTTTCTGGCGTGGGTCTTCTTAGAAACTCATCTCCAAATAAATTTATGATTCCTTGAACAAAATGTTCCAAGCATAAAAGCGCGGTGGTCTCACCAAGTCGGAGGTATTCGTCGACCGCATCAGCTGGGCAACCATATGCCATCATACGAATTGCTGCCGTTGCCATTGGTAACGCAGAGTGACCGAACCTTCCAGTAGCATCTCTTCTTTGTTGAAAGTATGGGATTTCAGCGGAGAGTCGATCAACAATACGCATGAACAAAAGCTTGTTCAATTGAAAACGACGTCGAAACATGTGAGAAGGATATGTTGCATCTTCACTAAAATAATCTTTCCATAACTGCATGTGTCCTTGTTCTCGTTGTCTTTCAATGTAGGCTCGTTTTTTTTTTACCTTGATGCTTCTTGACGGTCTTCATTATGAATGAAGAGATTTTCGAATTGTTGATCAAAAATTTGATCGAATTTTTCATCCATCTCTTCGAAATTATTAGAAGAAGAAGATGCCATTTAGAAAATGTTAAGAAAGATTTGATTATTTGGAGAAAAATAAGAAACAAGTACGATTGATAAGAAATAAGCAACAAAGTGAGATTGTGAAAAATAAGAAAGAAGCTCTTGCTCTCTCTCAAGTTGTTGTTGTTGTTTATTTGGAGGTTGATAAGAAAGAAGCAAAAATTTGAGATTGTGGAAAATAAGAAAGAAGCTCTTGCTCTCTCTCGAGTTGTTGTTGTTTATTTGGAGGTTGATAAGAAAGAAGCAACAATTTGAGATTGTGGAAAATAAGAAAGAAGCTCTTGCTCTCTCTCTCGAGTTGTTGTTGTTGTTTATTTGGAGGTTGATAAGCAAGAAGCTATTGCTTAGTGTTGCTCTCTCTCGTGTTAGTACAATTTATAAAGAAGCTATAAAACATAAAACATGAAACATATTGTCTTTTTATGTCACAAGCTATAATACATAAAATATGAAACATATTGTCTTTTTATGTCATAAGGTTACTGTCAACACACGGGATACAACTCATAAAGCTTTAGCCAAAAAATACAACAACTATTACATTGTGCATACTGTCTTCTTCTGTCACATGTTGGCCATCACGAGAAAGAGTGATCACAAAAGATCGCAACCGATACAACAACATCCCATTGTACATACCAGACCACCTGCAATAAAAACAAAGAGACAAAGGATACATCATACAGACCAACACGAGAATAAAACAACATCAAAGAGTGATCACAAAGATACAAGACAAAAAAGAGACCAAGACAAGAACAAGAGAAAGCTTTATAATGCATAACCAACAACAAAGAGACCAAGACAACAAAAACTTAACCATTAGATGGATGAACAACAAAGAGATTAACAGACTCAACATTAAGGCATAAAAACCCAAGAAGCCAAACAAACAACTCGACATTAGGCATAAAGACCCGAGAAGCCAAACAAACAACTTGACATTAAGCACAAACCAAACTAATTAGCCATTCTAACTTGACAACATGTCAGTTATTAGTTTATTTTTCAAGGCGATTTCAAGCTCACTAAGTGGCTCTGTCTTGGCAATCAAGCTGTCAAGAAGTTTTTGCTTGTTAAGCTGCTCCTTCAAGGCAAAGTCCTTCTGCCTTATCTCCCACATTCTATGAAACTCCACTAGCGGCTTCACTTCATCTTCAGAAGCCGTTCCCTTGCTTCTACCTTTCGCCTTTGCTGCTTTCACACCAACAGGACGAACCATTGCTTCATCCTCTCCTGCCACAGACGTTGATGACTGTGTCGAGCTATCATCTAACTTCTTTCTTTTTGAGCTAACCTTATCTCTAGTTGAAGAAGCTCCACACCACTTCTGATCATGGCGAAGCTCCAACCATGCATGCTCGAGTGTAAACTTTACCTTGTAATCATTGAAGAAGATGTCATGAACCATTATCAAGACATCATCCTCACTCTGCCCACTAGACTTTTGTTTCGTTGCCGCATCATAACACCCAACAAACTTGCAAACACCCTCATTAATCTTCCCACACTTTTGTTTACAGTGGCTTGGCTCTCTCTTTGGCAAACCCGCAAGCTTTGGACTTGATGCAAAATAAGCCGCAATCCGTTTCCAAAAGGCAATTGCTTTTTGCTCATTTCCTGTCACCGGATCTTTCGACGTGTTAAGCCAAGCACTTATAAGCACCACATCTTCAACTGGTGACCATTTATGTCTTTCTTTACGGTCAGACACAAAGGTTGCATCTTCGTTTGCATCTTCAGGGGATTGTGTACCAAATACAGACGCATCGGAGGTAGAGAGTTCTATTGAAGGTTCACGACTGACAAAGGAGAAAGAGGTGTTGGGTTGTTGACTGTTTAAGAGATTTTGAAAGCTACAAGGATGACTAAATGGATCCATAGCGCAGCAAAAGAAATTAAAAAAGGGGAAGGAGAGCTTGTTCTATTTTGCGAAAGGAAATATCAAAGGAGAATGAGATATGAAATGAGAAAGAGAGAGTTGCTCGGTTTTAAAAGCAACTTTAAGGAGAGTTTAGTAGGTGTTATGTGTTAATCTCATTCAATATATCTACCTAAAACGCAGACAACCAACAAAGTCAATGAATCTACCTAAACCCATCAGAGCAACCGAAAAATTTATTGTAGAGCCTTCTCGCAACTAACAGGTACATTTAATTACAATCTAATCTATGTCTAATACGCATTAAAAGGATTGTCGACTAACCTCTTGAGAGAAGAAAATGAAACAGAGAGGCTTTGATGATGTTTGATTCACTTTGATGAAGTTTGATCCGTTTCTTGCTGCTCCATTTCTATATCTACTCCGTGCAAAGATTAAGTAGATCATCACGATAAGAAGAAGAATTAAAAAGATTGTTAAATTAGATTAAGTTTATGTGAGAAGCTTTATCTCTACCATTGAACACAATAGCTACCATTGAACACAAACGCACCATAGCTATATCTCTAGCCTGAAACTAAATCAGAGTAAAGGAAAAAGACTAACCAATGTAGCTAGAACGTCTTTTACGAAGCTTCTTTATCAGAGACATAGCTCCTATGTTCTTCCTCTCTCGATGTAGTTTCTACAAAACCCATAATCTCAATAAACTAATTGGATCAACGAGATAGTGAATTAGAGACAAGGAAAGATACATACCTAGTGAATTAGAGACAAGGAAAGATACATACCTCTCTTTCTCTCGCGGCTCTTTCAATTACAACGAGCTATGTAAACTGGACAAGAACATACAAATATTAAGATCGAAGCAAATCAATATAATAAGAGAGACAAAGAGAGGAGATAAACACAGTCAAATCTCATCATCGACACAAAATTTTCGACAGAGTTTAGACGAATTCAATTCACGGAAAGAAAAATATAAAAGAAACAGAACCTTCACGGTGATTGCATGCACAAATCTGGAGGAGAACATCGCTGAAGAAATAAACGAATCAAAGATCATCTCCTTTGGAGATTTCCAGAGAATCGAGGACGAAGAGAGAGATCCGACGAAGGGATTTCGACGGAATCCAAGAAGACTGAGACAGAATCGACGACGGCGAAAGGGAGCTCTCATCATCTCCCTCGGAGATTTCGACACAATCGACGACGACGAAGACAAAGACCAAAGATTTCGAAGATGAGAGAGACGAACCGACTACGAATGAGAAGAGCCGAGTTTTTTTCCCTTTCGCGTAAAATGATCAAGCCAATACCCTACTGCCACGTAAGGAGTTTTAACCACTTCTAAACTCTCTTATTAAAGCACCGGTTATGTCCATTAATACCATTTTTTATTTAAATTTTTCCGTTTTTTTTTAAGAGCCCGTTTTGGAGGTGGTTTAAGGTTCCAACGCAACAAAAATCCGCATTATACGTAGAAACAAATGGGCTCATACAATTAGACGTTGGCCCATAGGCCCAAAAAGGTAGAGAACTATCGTGTGTTAGCAGCCGCTGTGTCATCGTGGAACTCCCATTTTCTCTCGTTCCCCTTTTTACTTCTTCTTCGTTCCCTCGATCGTCTCCGTCGCCGATCTCGTCACTTCATTTCCCGGTTAGTCTCTCTCTCTCTCTGTAGCCATGTTTCGTATTCGAATCGTTTCGATATGTTATCTGACATTTGATTGATAGCTATCGATATCGACGGATCTGTATGTAGACTCAGATTTCTAGGGCTTGTTCGCCTTTGTGCATTATCACTGCTTCATGATTCTGTTTCGATTCGTTTTATTTGCTCTCCAGCGAGTTGATTTGGTCCACAAAGCGTCAAATCAAATGGTTGGAGGAGGAGTTATCCAGCAAATTCTCAGGAGGAAGCTTCACTCCCAATCAGTCGTGAGATGTTTCCCACTCTCAATTAACCTTTTTTATAATCCTATATTGATTTGTGTTGAGTGAGATTTCAGCTTGGGATCTGTTTTAAAGAGATAATCCTCGAGATTTCTTTGTTGCGGTGGGTAAAAGCTTCGTGCTTTGGGAGATAAAGAATCATCTTTTGAATTCGTAGTGCCTTTTGATTAGTGTATAGCTTCTGCTTCAGTGTGAACCTAAGTATAAGGATAATTTGTAACAATCTTTTGAAATGGGCGTATTTTTTTTCAGCATGTGACTAATTTGTTTGCCGCAGACTTTTTTTTTTCTTAGCATTGGTTTTGTGTTTTTTCCTGCAGGCAACTCCGGTCTTGTCGTGGTTTTCTTCTAAGAAAGCTCATGTGGACGCTGATTCTTCGGGTGTAAGAGCATTTGCCCTCTTGGGTGCTGGTGTTACCGGGCTGTTGAGTTTCTCTACAGTAGCATCTGCTGATGAGGCCGAACACGGACTGGCCTGTCCAGACTACCCTTGGCCTCATGATGGCATTCTCAGCTCATATGATCATGCTTCGTGAGTGTTTATCTACTCATTGTCACCACTCTTGTTTGTTGGTAGCATCCTTGTAGTATTTCTGTCATAGGTTGTTTTACTTTTATAAGCTGAAGTGCTTATCCTGTTACCTTATATAGTTAGACTGTGAAACTTGGTCTAATAGACCTTTACTGTTTCTATACTTGTTTAACTGATGAAGGTTTGATGTTGTATGAGCAGGATCCGTCGTGGGCATCAAGTTTATCAGCAAGTCTGTGCATCTTGCCATTCAATGTCTCTGATCTCATACCGTGATTTGGTGGGTGTCGCCTACACTGAGGAAGAGGCAAAGGCAATGGCAGCTGAAGTCGAGGTTGTTGATGGACCTAATGATGAGGGTGAGATGTTCACCCGTCCTGGTAAACTCAGTGACCGCTTGCCTCAACCTTATGCCAATGAATCCGCTGCAAGGTTCGCTAATGGTGGAGCCTATCCTCCTGATCTCAGTCTTATCACTAAGGTCTGTTACTATTTGACTTAAAACTGAATATTTGTAGCAAACTTGAGTTTAGTAATCTAAGTGGTTCCATTCTACTTCCTGCCAGGCACGCCACAACGGTCAAAATTACGTCTTTGCTCTTCTCACGGGTTACCGTGACCCTCCTGCTGGCATTTCGGTAAGTTATATCTCATTTTCTACATTAGACTTCTTCGAATTCAGATTTCCTGGTTGTGAAAGAGTCTATGATGATTCTACAGATAAGAGAAGGGTTACACTACAACCCTTATTTCCCTGGGGGAGCAATTGCTATGCCGAAAATGCTTAATGATGAAGCTGTTGAGTATGAAGATGGTGTACCCGCCACAGAGGCACAGGTTAGCTTTCCTTCATTTAAAATAATTGACACACGGATGTTTGGCTTAGTGTTCAGTCAGTGTCATGGTTTTAACTTCACTTTTTTTGTCAATTGCGGCGCAGATGGGTAAAGATGTTGTGTCATTCTTGTCTTGGGCAGCTGAACCAGAAATGGAAGAGAGGAAGTTGGTAGGCTTATCTTCCCTTTTTTCTCTGATGCATATTGCATTTTGGTTAATGTGAGAAAATTTCAGATGAAGTTACTTGATTTGTTGTCTTGTAGAAAGTATAGTATGCTAATAGGTCTTAGTCTTAGCGGTAAGACATAATCATCTTCATATGCTGCTAACATGGTTTGACTAGTTTTTACAATCTTTCCAACCCAGCTTCTAAACTCATCCAAAGAACCAGCTAAAACCGGGAGCTAGCTCTTATATAGGTTCATATTTGAGATGGCAGTTAATGTGTTGGGTTTCATTGTTTGCAGATGGGTTTCAAGTGGATATTCCTACTATCTCTTGCTCTGCTCCAAGCAGCGTACTACAGGCGACTGAAATGGTCGGTTCTCAAGTCCAGGAAGCTGGTTCTCGACGTGGTTAACTAAAGCACCGCTTAGTAAGCTTTTGCAGTTGGCTTCAGACCCAGTCGTTTTTTTCAACAATGGATGTTCAAAAAAGGAGAAGAGCCTTTCTCTGAGGGTAATAACGTATCTATCTCCATATTTTTGTGTCATAAAAATCTTTGAAGGTTGAAAGACCCTCTTCTTTTACTTTTTAGCACCATCTAGAGAGTTTTATGAGGATAATAACGAAAAATATCTCATCCTCGTAATCAAACATGATTTGAGATTATACGCTTTGTTTTTGTTTCATTTCCCAAACCGTTACGGTTAATCTTTCCAGTTTGTTCAATAAAGAATTCATCTTTGTACTCGCTTTCCTGCCTTACTTAACTCCGATGCCATGTGGAGAATATTTTATTTCTTGGTCACAAGGGCGAGTTATTTTTTTGTTTTGTTTAACAACATAAAAATTGATAACTTTTTAGACTAAATCAATCAAATTGAATAAACAAAACACAACACACGACTGTAAAAAATTTCCAACACTGCGTACCAACTAGTATGTCTTATCTTTGTATTTTTATAAAACTGGTTTCATAAAGGAAATCTTTAAAAAACTTCATACGATGATTCCATTTTTTTCAGATGGGTGAAAAAAACAAAGTTATGTCCGTATCAACACCATATTCACCAAATTAGAACACATTGCATGGATATTATTAGCTACACTACATGTTATTTCATTTTGTTGTCCATAAGCGCCTTCGTACACTTCAAACTAGAGCTGTCACAGTTGGAACATTTCAGTTAGATGGTTTGGATGGTCCATATTGGACAATGGTCCAAACAAATGTCCAAGACCAATAGAGATCATGTCCAAATGGGTATGCCCATGGACACTCAATAATATTTATAATTATTTTTCAATTATTAGTTTAGATTTTATTTCTAAAATTTGGAAATTATGTTTACTTTCCAAAATTATAAAAGCATTTTTTTTCTTGTCAAAACTATAACTATGTTTTCCTCTCAAAACCGAAAAATTTCATTTTTCCGCTAAAATCGAGAAATTGCGTTTTCCCGCCAAAATCCGAGAAGTTGGGTTTTCTCGTTAAAACCGAAAAGTTACGTTTTCCCGCCAAAACAAAAAATTGTGTTTTCCCGTTAAAACCGAGGTATTGCGTTTTCCCGCCAAAATCCGAGAAGTTGTGTTTTCCCGCCAAAACCGAGAAGTTGCGTTTTCCCGTCAAAACCGAGAAATTGCTTGTGCTTTCCCTTTAAAACCAAAAAATTGCGTTTTCCCGCCAAAATTGAAAAATTGCGTTTTCCGCCAAAACCGAAAAATTATGTTTCCCGCAAAAACCAAGAAATTATGTTTTCCGCCAAAACCGAGAAATTGCATTTTTTCCGCCAAATTTATGAAATACATTTTTTCGTCAAAATTGTGAAATTATGTTTTCCGTCGTTAATTTTTTATTTTAACGATAAAACTGTTTTTTTAGTTAAATTGTAAAGCTATGCTTTCTTTTGTTAAACTCATGAAAGTATGTTTTAGAAAGTCTGTGGACACCCATTGTCCATTTGGTCTTCGTCCAATTGAACCATGTACCAATTAGTCTTTTGTCCGGATCATTTATAAATTGGGCACGTCTATAGCCCACCCAAAATGAATTGAGCTGGACTAGCCCATGGTCAGCCCGCCCGGTTGACACCTCTGCTTCAAACTCCGCAATCAGAAAAACTCTAGCTTCCTTAGACTCAACACAATCGTTCAACCTTCACAAACCTATCTGACTATAAGCTTGAATAATGGGCTTTAAATTCTCAATGGGCCTTAATATTGAGCTTGGTAAGATGATATAATCAATCAAAACCTACTGTCTGGCTCAGAGGGGAAGGAAAAAAAATACTAGGAAACAGTGAGCGGAATGAGATTTCGAGTTGGGGGAAAACCACCGGCGCACATCTTTTTCCGGTAATCAGAGATTCTCCCACCGACGTGAAAGTAATTTCTTGTTGCTTTAGATCTAAATATATATTTCCTTATAGCTGGAACTGAGATGTCTCTTCAAAAACACCAATGGCGAACAAACCTGATCATCACCACCGATCTTCTAGGAGACTGATGCTTGTATTGTACTCCACTTGTGTTCTCGGGATAGGCTTCGCCGCAGCTTTACTTTGTCTGTCTTCTACTAAACTATCATTATCCAGCGTTTCTTCCATCTGGGTACCTGAAAACCCACCGGAGATTCAAGCTCCGAGCATCGATTCCCGGATTGTTCAGAAGGTAAGTTTCGACCCATTGTGTAAAAACGATGACTTTCTCTCTTGGGTTCTTAAAGTGTTCGCCTTTTTTGTAGAGAAGCAAACAGTCGAACAAGACAAAAGATGACCATGCTAATGTCCGTTTATTATCGGCGACATTTGCCGATTTGCCGGCGCCGGAGTTACATTGGGAGCAAATGACGTCAGCTCCAGTTCCTCGACTTGACGGATACTCCGTGCAAATCAAAAACCTTTTGTATGTCTTCTCCGGCTACGGCAGTCTCGACTACGTAAGTACTCGTTTTACTACATAAACTTGTCTTTTTAACAATGTGTGTTTGATGATAAGGTTGATGACATTGATTCTCCTCCTCAGGTTCATTCTCATGTGGATGTGTTCAACTTCACAGACAACAAATGGTGTGACAGCTTCGACACTCCTAAAGAGATGGCTAATTCTCACCTCGGGATCGTGACGGATGGACGGTATGTGTATGTGGTTTCAGGGCAGTTTGGTCCTCAGTGCAGAGGTCCCACTTCTCGTTCCTTTGTCTTAGACTCAACCACCAAGACCTGGCTCGACTTTCCTTCATTGCCAGCTCCAAGGTATGGTCTTTAGTTGCTTCCCATATTCTTAGAAAGTTTAGGCTACGCTTGGTAGAACATGAAAAGATAATTTGAGGAATGGAGTTGTTGAGGGTTTAGGGATTCTAAAAAGTATCAATCTTGAAGGTTCATGAGTGATGCCACCAAATAGTATTGTCTTACCACATAAGCAGCTCCTTTTGTTGGATTTCAGGTATGCACCTGCGACTCAGATATGGAGAGGGAGGCTTCACGTGATGGGAGGAAGCAAAGAGAATCGCAACGCCGTTGCTCATGACCATTGGAGCATAGCTGTCAAAGGCGGAAAAGCTCTTGACAAATGGCGAGAAGAGGTTCCAATACCTCGAGGTGGACCACACAGGTTTTTCAATACTTGCTCCAATCACACCTCCTTTTGTTTTGAGCCTCCCTCTATGCTGCTTATCATAATGGGTTTAATATGGTTTTGTAGGGCTTGTGTAGTTGCTAACGACAAGCTACTTGTGATAGGCGGTCAAGAAGGTGACTTCATGGCCAAACCCAACTCACCAATCTTCAAATGCTCACGTCGACGAGAGGTGTTCACCCTCTTTTTTTTTTTTGCAATACCACACTTTGATGTATCCTCAAACAGTTCCTAATGTTTAGTCGCATTTTCAGTTCTTCAATGGTGAGGTGTACATGATGGACGAGGGGATGAAATGGAAGATGTTACCACCCATGCCAAAGAACAATTCCCACATTGAATCAGCTTGGATCATTGTCAATAACTCGATCGTTATCGTTGGTGGAACCACTGATTGGCATCCAGTGACCAAAAGGCTTGTTCTTGTTGGAGAGATCTTTCGGTTTCAGTTAGACACTTTGGTTAGTATTATGCTTTCTCTTGTTACTTTTTTTTTTTCTTCTGGTTCCTTAAACCTAAACGTTTTTCTTTTTATCTGTTTGATAAAAAATTCTCAGACGTGGTCTGTGATCGGACGGTTACCGTACCGTGTCAAAACAGCTATGGCTGGATACTGGAACGGCTATTTGTACTTCACGTCCGGGCAACGAGATAGAGGACCTGACAATCCACAGCCTGGGAAAGTTATTGGAGAAATGTGGAGAACTAAGTTGAAGTTTTGATGTCAATTGTTTTGTAATCTGAAAGATAATATAGAGCTTTGGAGATTACTGTATTTTATATATTACTTGCTACAACCAAAAAATTATATATATGGAGCTTCTATCTACATAGCTTGTTATATCCAACAGTCACCAGACATGAGATGATGAGTCAATATATATGGAGCTTCTATCTACATCCTAGAGTGGTTTGGTTATGCATGGCTGTTGAGAGTTGGTTAAGACTATTTAACCAGCTGGTATGTATTTGAACTTTGAAGCTTGTATTTTTAAAGAAAGTTGAATCAAATAAAATATCAATTTTGTGAGATCATTTTGTTCATTTTTGTCTGCGTATGAATCATTCGCAAAGTCATGCTCTGATGTAACTATTTCAGAATAAGGACAAAAAATATAAGATAGAGACTTAAAATAGTTATCGTGGTCGGTCCATGAGAACGACATGTTCTATATGCTTGTTTTGTTTAGTGTAGAAGTCATTACCCACATGTTACCTTCTCTCATTTTGTTATCTTTCTCTGTAATAATGAAAGCTAATATAATAACAACTTGGTCAAAATTGTATTTGGTGTCAATATTCAAAGACAACGCTTATCAATTTATATTATTTGGTTCAGATGGCCAGTCTCTAATAGTTAGGTTGACTAATTATAGTTTAGGAACCTGGCTTTAAAAACATATGTTCAATTGTAAATCATTTTACAGAATGCAAACCTCTATGTTGGTAGTTTTTGCATGTCAATTTACGGGGTTTTTACTTTGTTTAACCAAACAAATTAAATTGGATTCCTCTAATATCGTGAACCATTAGAAGTGGGCACACACATCACACATGACACACCTTCCACTTTTGTTCCTCTTTTTGTTTGAATGCTTTCTTGGATCCTTGCGCATTGTCTCGACTCTTGAACCGATAACAACACATTGCCCATGCCATCATTTCTTCTCTGAAGATTCCATTTGTTATTAGATTTTGGTTTTAGCTAAAATTTTATTTCTTTTATTTTTAATCTGGTTTCCGAACACATAGTATCTTACTATGTATTTGTACAATATTGGCTTTATGCTTCCAGGATAACAAAGTTATAGACGTGTGTAACAAACCATGTTCTAGTTACGTTTTAAAATACATGACTTCTAGCTATTTTGCTATCGCATCCTGGTTTTACGATCAGCTAGCTATGCATAAACTATTACGTTACTTGATTTACACGAAAACTTTCTCAAATTATTTCACATAAACCTCGATCTAAACCTTCTACAAAAAAAACTATAGACCAAATAAAAACCAGCACAGCTTGTCAGTGATATAGTAGACGATAATATACTTACAGCACTTCTAAGTTGCAATGGCATTTTCTTCTTGAGATATTTTGCCAATGACTACAAACTTGTATTTAGCACAAAAAAAAATGACTACAAACTTGTGACAAACAATTTTTTTTTTTAAACGAACTTTGAAAATTTGATGCTTAGTGGGCGTTTGTCTATATATAATTATAAAAGGTTCAGAAATCCATATAGATGACCCACTCCTACATAAATCATTATTTTTATTATATACTCTGTCTTTTGTATTACTAATTCTCACTCCATTTGTTATTTTGTTGTGGTCACGGAAAGAGAAATCAGATGACAATACTATTGGATTCATAAAGCATCATAAAATTCATTATTAATATTAAAACTGATAATTACGAGTTTGATTAACGTTTGTCGACAAAACAAAATTTGCCGTATGCATCAATCAATCCATGTACAGTCAAATTCGTAAGAGATAATATTTTATGAGCTAAAATGAAAAAGTTTGATAAACAAATTTGGCATCCAGTGATAAAACAGGGTTGGACCATCACCAATTCCAAAAAAAAACTGATTAGTAAACCCAATCAATCAAATAACACAATAATCCAAAATATAAACAACGTATTTTAGACAAATTTATATACTCAACTACATTTAAATACTTTTATTGATACTACACAGAAAAATCGAAATGTTAGAGCAACTAGCTAGAACAAATATTGGACTAGTCACTTAAAACAGAAATAACTTGGTTTCTTTTGAACAAAAAAAAAATTGGTTTCAAAATGTGAATTTGATGACACTGTAGAGCATATATAGTTTGAGATTTAACACGACATCACTGATGATAAATTTATAACCTAATTTCATAAATTGCACTGATATACAATTTTAAACTTCATTCGGTGTTGGCAGATAAAACCCTAGCTAACTTCAAATTCAAAACGATCTAAACATCGTATGACATTTTAAAATTCATCTATTATTTACATTGTATATCCCATCGTCCAGCTGTATGTATATGAAATATCGTTATCTAGTATCATTCACAACTTTGTATAAAAAAATATAAAATTAATTTACCTTATAGTATCGCCCTTCACCATACAACCATATAAAATAAAATAGCTGAATTATATGGAGCCGCTTTTATGGTTATCCTAAAGAGGCAATATGTTCCCTTTAGCCAACAGAAAAATGTCCTTTTGGAGATCAGAAGATCGATTTCGCTGAAGTAAGTTGTGACTAAAATGTTAATGCAAATAGTCAAAGAGTACATTTGTATTTATTAGTTTCCCAACGATAGTTGTAGCTGGCATCTAATATTTTCGGTTAATCAATGATGCTAATCTTCATATTTCATTTAGAAAACAATAAGAAACTAATCCAGTATATATAGTAAGTCATTTTTTTGTTAAATATATTGTCTACACGCAGTCTAGATCAAGTATCATCTTAAATCTTACTAAACGAGAATCTTTCCTTTTTTTGTTTTTGGATAAGAAAAACGATAATCTTTTCAGTTTTCACTTTCCAGCACGCAAATATATTGGATATACTGGTAAATATTATACGTTTGACAAAACGAAGACAATTGTTAGGTGGTAGATCTTAGACTTTTAAACGCTGCAGGACCATTGCTATCAAAATATGTAAATGTATTTTTATATATCGATAAATATCATAAGAAAAGTGCAATGCTTCTTTAGCTGTTTACAGTAGATTCAAACTATAAATAAAGCGATGAGACTTCTAATATATCCAAATGTAATATAACATCAAAAGCATAACATAATATAGATCCTATTACTAAAGAGTAAAGGGTAAAGACATACTAGGAATTGCGTAAGAGTCTTATGCATGGTGAGTTTATTCGTATATATTATCAATAATTTTTTTTAATATATTTGATCATTTTATTTATACATATACAATATTTTGTTTGTTATTATATAATTTCTTAATGATAAACCAGATCAATTTTTATTAAAAATTATGGAACTAAACTATAATTAATATACATGGATTGATCGGATTGGACATTAAACAAATTATGACATAAATTTTTTTTTTCACCGAACACATTCTTGAAAAAGTAAACAGTATTGTTTCCACAGTTGAATTATTTTGACTTTTGTCTTCCGTATGGTTTTGAAAGGCTTCAGATTAACCATCGAATTGATACATGTTATTTTAATGCTTTTAGTCGTATACTTAAGGAAAACTTACATTTTTATAATTTAAACTCATTTAAAAAAAAATCAAAATATAACATATAAAAAAATATAACATATTAGAAAAATATAACATATAGGGTTTCCTCATTTTTTTAATTTAAAGTCATTTAAAAAATCAAAATATAACATATAAGAAAAAATCTAATTTTTTATTATATGGTTAATGTGATTGTTTATTTTTTTTTAACAATACAAAATTAAACAAAAATGAAGAAAGATGCAAAAATTGTTATTAAATCTTTATTATTCATAGTCATTAATTGACATATATATGTTAACCTTATTAGGTAATTCTGTAGCTTTTATCTAAGAAAAAAATACACGTTTCTTATATTTTGGGTTAATATAATGTTCTCTAGTAATTGAATTTGAACTAACATTTTTTTTTCAATTGAATCTTAAGCTGTCACGTAACCTAAATTGATATCCCAACTAAGTGACACATAAGCAGTGTTTTTTTTTAATTACTAAGGCCGGTTCACCCTACGGGCGGGATGATAATTTGAAAATAATTTAAATAATTAGAGTAAATATTTTTGATTTTTGTTTAATATTTGCTTTTATTTTAAAATGGTTTGTTCTATATTAGTATAAATCATTATTTTATTGATTATTATTCTTTATTCAGTTTTATTCTCATTACAATTAACTAATTTTTTTCTTAAGATTAATAAGACTGTTTATTTAAAGTTTTATTCTGTTTTTTATTTTGTTGGTGTAGAATCGTTTAATTTATTTGTTTAGTTTGAAGCTATCAAGTTTTATCTATTCTCTTACATTATTTTATATTGTGTGTCTCTTATTCGAATATATAACTATATATTTTATTTTTACATAGTTATGGATCTATGTTTATAGTTTTTTTAGAATCCTTGACATAAATATTTAGAATACATTCTACATTTATTTAGTTAGAATAACTTAATATATCTCTTTTATATAAAAATATTATTCATTTTTTATATTTATTTTTTCCCAGTATTTTATTATATTTTTCCTAACAATTATTTTTATTTTTATTATCTATTAATTTTTTTGTTGTGGTCTTATTTTTGTATAAACTTTTTTAATCCATTATATATTGCTATCTCTTAAAATAGTTACTATTTAACTCCTAATCTGAAACCAATGTGTTAAGATTAATAGTTGTTTACATATAATAAGTCAAATGGATAGTTGTTTCCTCTAAAATATGGAGGAATTAATTGTTTTATAATCTACCAAAATTCAAAATAAAATAATTGTATTATTATCATAAAAAAACTATTAGTTAAAATAATTTTTCATCTAAATTGGTAGGAGAGAGAGCATCACGTGGAGGCTAAACTATAATATTCCCTCCGTTTATTAAGAATAGATGTTTTGGTATTTCCACACATATTAAGAAAACACATTAATAATGCATCATTTTTTAAATTATCAAATTCCAATGCTTATTAACCAATAGTATTTCAATAAATCCAATTAATTTTATTGAAATTTGTAAATTTTGTATAGAAAACACAAAAAATCTATCTTTGTGAAACAAAAATTTTCTCTAAAACTTCTATCCTAATGAAACGGATGGAGTAAAAGATAAGGGTCAAAATCTAAGATAAAGAACTAAAAATTGGTCCAAATCCAGCAACAGTTGGCTTAGCCAATGAGTAATTTTCAAAAAAGACCGTTAAAAATATAAGAAATTAATTAAAACTTCACCCTCAAGTTACTGACAATAACAAAATTGCCACTTATCTTATAGTTGTTAATAAATCGTACGCACAGAGGATTAATGTTTTATTTTAAAAATCCATTACAAATCCTTCGAACTCTCGTCTTTTCCGATCTCTGGATCTAGGGTTTTGTTTTTCCACTCTCTCTCTCTATCTTTCGTCTTTTTCACTGTCATGGCTTAGCAGAATTCCTCTAGTTTTGAGAGTTTTAAGGTTCCTCAAATTTTTTCTCTCTTGATATTCAAAGATCTTTTTTTTTCTTCAACCATTCTAGTGATCTCTGAGATCACGTCGATCTGAATCAATCAGGACAAAATTAAAGTTCAGAAACTTTGAAAAGAAGATGCAAGAAAACCAAGTGAAGAAGGTTACTCTCTCTCTCTCTTCGGAATTGCGCTAGGCGCGAGTCGGACGGTTGGTATGGGCCTAGCAATTTAACAGAAAATTGGTAATTACTTGGGAATTAAAGCTTAGTTTTAAGGGTTTTTTAATTTTTTTTGATAAATTAATATATACTACCAAGACTGCGGAACTAAAATCAGTTAAGTTATAGTGGTCTAGTGGTAATTGTCCCCTTTTTAATCCATGACGTGACATGTTGAATCTCCAGAAATGCTTTTTTTTTTATTATGTTTTTGTTTAATGAAGGGCAATAATGTAAATAATCAATCATCTTTCTCACGACAGATTTAGGTTTTCTGCAACTTCTTTGTGTCTGCTGTCAACCTTAAATAACCAAATCTATGAGTCATCTTGCTGTTTTTTCATCAGATTAATAAGTTTGGCCATTGATACTACATCTAAAAAGTTCAAATCTCTGGAGAAAAGGAAACTTTTAGTGAAACCGATTTATGGCCGTTTATGGTGTAATCGCCGCCGCCTAATCGGCTTCCACGGCCGTGTTTTCGAACATGGCTCTCTCTCTCTCTATATATATATATATGTCCTACTTTGATTATGTGATTCCTCCAGGACACGAAAGAGATGGAATTTTTCGACGCAAACCAATACATGATCCTCGAAGTCATTGGCAAAGGAAACTATAGAGTCGTGTGCGCACACACGGGAGAGAAAGCCAAGATCAACAAGGTCTTCGAACACATCTCCGACGCACTTCGTATGCTCCGCGAGGTGAGTCTTTCTATTGGACTCGCCATCAAGCCCACGATGCAAAAAAATAAATGATACGGAGAGTTTTAGTAATAGGACATTGTCACCTACCTTTTGATGCATCGATTTTCTGACTTGGAATCTTAGGTCGCAGTACCAGAAAGGAGTAAACCCTTATTTATAATAGTAGATTATATTTTTTTTATAATTTTTTAAATGATTCTCGATTAATATATATAAGATATATTAACATCATTACAAAAGAAAAAGATCATCTCTAGTGAATCCAAAATTCACTTTCATCATGAGTTACTTTAATTAATGAGAGTTACTTCTCACCGCTCCAATTTTTGACCGTCAAATTACATTTTCAAATCAAATCCCCTATATATTAATTGAGAAACAATTGAAAAAATATAAAAATAGTTTTGCTTGTCAATCAATTAAGATGTTTAATTATCTCATGTGGCAGCTTTAGATTCAATTGAAAAAAATTAGGTCCAAAAATCGATTGTGTATATTCGCTAGGGAAATATAATATAAACTATACTATATTCGAAAAACAAAACCATATGAAGAAATGTATAATACGTACTTTAATCGAAGTTTAAGACAAACGTCGATCTTTAGAAGATTTATAGTCGAAGTCCTATAAATCCGAGTGACGACCATCTCATCTTCATCGTTTCATCTCCATATCAAGTCTGAGCTCGCGCTCCGATCATCACCACCGGATCGACTCCTTCTCCGCCGCTATTGTCTTCGGCCGGGCATGAAGCTTCTTCTGTACAAGTAACCTCTGTCGTGTCCAGCTCTTAGGGTGAGCTCCTCCTCCTGGAATCCAGCCATCGTAAGTTTCCAATCCGGTCACGACCTTATTCCTGCCATGTCACTTCCGCTGCTTCGTCGCACTCTGCTTCTCACGCCGCCGTCTCCGTCAAAGCTCGAAGTCAGAAACCTCTCACCAGAATCCATGGCCACAAAAAACCTCCTCCCGGGTGTCCTGCGAAGCTATTTCCGGCGTCTTCAAATCAAGCCTAGCCGTCGTCGGATGAAGCGCAGCTCGATCAAAGAGCAACAATGGTCAAATTTCTCCGGCGGACCTCTCCATGGATCTTGGATACATCAAGTTAATTAAAAAATAATAATAATAATAGACTTTTTCTTGGGTTCACCCCTAGGGTGAACCTTTAGGTTCACCAACCAATAAAAAGTTGTCATTTTAGATCTAGTATCTTTTAATTAAGGAAACAAAATAACTTGCCAAATTATATTATGCTTTTAAAATAAAAAATAAAAAATTAAATAAATAAAAATAACAATAGTTCTAAAAAAATATTATTTAAAAAAAATATTTATTTTTAAGATTTAGAGTTTAGTGTTTAAGATTTATAATTTAGAATTTATCCAAATGTTTAGTGTTTTTCCAAGGGTTTAGGGTTTACCCAAGGTTTTAGGGTTTACCCAAAGGTTTAAGGTTTTCCCAAGGGTTTAGGGTTTAG
>NC_027754.1:33055778-33091540 GCF_000695525.1 Brassica oleracea var. oleracea | reverse complement strand
TTTTTTTTTTGAATTCGTTTTTTATATATTATTTTTATTTATTTTTAAATTTTATTTTGAAAAAATAATATAATTTGCAAGTTATTTGGTTTCCTTAATTAAAAGATACTAGATTTAAAATGACAATTTTCTATTGGTTGGTGAACCTAAAGGTTCACCCTAGGGGGTGAACCCAAGAATAACTCATAATAATAATGGTCAAATTCAGATTATTTGCACATCTGGTCCTCTATCATTTATAGATTTTCGGTTTTGACCACAAACTTAATAATTTTCAAATTTCTCCTAAAATTCAGCCTAAAATTTGAAATTGTGCACTCTACCCTCTGTTATATGGGGAAATCAGCTAATTCCTACATCAACAAGGGCCAACGGTCCCGATCAGTACATAAACATGTTATTTGTGCGAAAACATACATCAACTAGTACAAAATTTAATTTTCATACGCGAACTTTCAAAATTTGGTTTTATCATACATTGACATAATTTCTGTTAGTCAAACGTTGAGTTGTCGTTAACTAGTAACAGAAAATCGGCTAATTCCTACATCAACAGGGACCAATGGTCCACATCAATACATAAACACTTCACGTGTGCAAAAATATACATCAACTAATACAAAATTTAAATTCAATACATGAACTTTCAAAATCTAGTTTTAATATACACTAAAGCTTGACATGCGCGTCCACGCGGATATTTGTTGTTAATTTTTTTATAAATTGTTTAATGACATTCCTAAATATATAAAATTTTGTTCATTTTTATGTTCCTACACATAAAAACCAAAACCACCCGGATCTGGAAAGACCCTATTTGAATCCCACCAGAAAATTTATAATACCCGAACAAAGCATAATTTCAAAACCCAAAAAAAAACTCGATATTGAAAGAACCAATCCATACTCAACCGTATACATGTTATCCATATTTTAATGAAGTAGTTAAGAAGTATAAAAAAATGTAAAAGATATAATAAAACATTTAAATATATGTAAGTTCTGTTTTATATTTCTATAAGACATGATGTCAAATTATTTGGTAAAAATGCAATTAATAAAGTAGTTAAGTTGAGTGAAAATAAGGAAAGAAAAGATGTAATAAATCTGTTGAAAATAATGTTAGATTTATTTTGTGCTTAAATTTAATAAAATAGATTTACCTAATTTTCACTAGTCAAATCATACCGAAAATAAATTGTCTGTCACATATTGGTTAAGTAAATTTTTATTGTATTATGTGATAATTAAACCATAGTACGTAGTAATTGACAGAGAAAATGAGAATGTTTAGCTTATCGAAGACATTCTCTTTTCTCTTTGATCAATTTTGTCTTCTTTTGTTTTTTTAGTGTTAGTGTTTTCCATTGTCGAAAAAGTTGAAGAAAAAAATTAAAGAGAAAAGCTAACTAATGAATTACACGAGAAAGAAATCGTTTGACCTTCATGATTTATTTTTCTCATTCAATTACTACGTAATACAGTTTAATTATCACATAATACAATAAAAACTTTACTTAATCAATTCGTGACAAACAATTTATCTTCGATATTATTTGACTAGTGAAAATTAGGTAAATGTATTTAAATATATGTAAGTTCTGTTTTATATTTCTATAAGACATGATGTCAAATTATTTGGTAAAAATGCAATTAATAAAGTAGTTAAGTTGAGTGAAAATAAGGAAAGACAAGCTTTAGCGTATGTTAAAACCATATTTCAAAAGTTCATGTATTGAATTTTAATTTTGTATTATTTAATGTATGTTTTTGCACAAGTGGAGTGTTTATGTATGGATATGTACCATTGGTCCCTGTTGATGTAGGAATTAGCCGATTTTCTACTACCGGTTAACGACAACTCAACGTTTGACTAACGGAAATTAGGTAAATGTATGATAAAACCAAATTTTGAAAGTTCATGTATGAAAATTAAATTTTATACTAGTTGGTGTATGTTTTCGCACAGGTAACATGTTTATGTACTGATCGGGACCGTTGACCCTTGTTGATGTAGGAATTGGCCGATTTCCCCTGTTATATGCCAATGAAGATATAAATATAAATTTAATATATATATACTTACAATCTATAATGACCTAAATGAATTAAAATGAAATGTTAAAACCAATAAAATCATGAAATATCACATAGAGAAATCTTATTCAAAAGTAAAACATCATAACACAATTAGTTGAGATAATTATCCAAATACAAAGCATTTTTGATTTTCAGAGAATCTACACAATCAAATCAATATTTTGCTTTCAGTAAACTAAAAACCATAAATAGTTTTCTACAACAACTCTGAGCTATTTAATCATAAAGAATATAAGTAAAAATGATTTTGTTTTTTATATAAGAAAGAAACTAGAAACATCTGCAACAACGTTCTACATTTAAAACATCTTTTAGTAAGTTACTGATAGGGATTTGGTCTGAGCCGTGAGGCTTAACCGCTGAGTTCCCTGTGCAATTTTGAGCTAACCGTTGCAGTGTGGTCTGAGCATTAAGAAAACACGACTGCATGAACCGGCCAGTTTTTATATAATACTAGATAAAGTCCGTGCGTTGCAACGGGTTTTATTTGATGTTTTAGTAAAAACATAAAAATAATAATTAATTTTATTATAGATTGAGGATTTTTTTTTGTTTGCATGAGCTGTGAGATATTTATTTATAATTATAAACTCATTTACACACATAAATCCCTATTAATATTTGTATTTATAATCATGGTGCATAGGTAAATTGTTATCAATTTTGTATTTAAGGATAGAGAAAACACTCATACCTAAAAATTTAAACCAAACTCAACTAAAGTAAAAATTAAAATGAAAAAAATTGAAAGCTAAATAAGGTCAATCTAGTTAGTGACAATATTATACGGGAAATTACCAAAAATACCACATTCTTAATACCACTTTTATTCTCACTTTTAAAAAGAAAAAAATACTTATAATCCTAAGGTTAATTAATCTAGACTAAGGGTTTAGAATTGAGGGGGTGGTGTAGGTTTTAGGAATATGTAATTTAGGATTCTAATAAATATATAATAAACAATTAATTTTTTTAAATTTTTTTTTTGTTAACTAAATGTAGTTAACTCGTATAAGTTAACATAAATATATATATATATATATGTTAACTAATACCGAACTTCATAAACTTCATTATTCATTTAAGAATTTTCAATCACAAGGCTAAGATTAACCAAGCAACCATCATCATAACTGAAACTAATAGAAATAATAAAAATTAGTATATTAAATTTTCTTCAACTAATTAGAGTTAACTAATAAAATAAACAGCCAAATTAGAATTTAGTTCATAAGATGCTGATTAAAAAATTACACTTTGATATCTCTTGTTAAAAGACTTTCATGATAATAAACAATATTATCACATTTCACAGCGCGATATATATCTTCAAATATTTCTACTTGTCCAACTCAT
The DNA here is from genome assembly GCF_000695525.1 of Brassica oleracea var. oleracea. Lineage (NCBI taxonomy): Eukaryota > Viridiplantae > Streptophyta > Magnoliopsida > Brassicales > Brassicaceae > Brassica > Brassica oleracea. Next base: position 33,088,084 of record NC_027754.1, on the reverse strand, counting down.
AATGTTGCTTGTATTTTAATTTCACTATATAGAATAGAGTTTTTGTAGAAAAAAAGAAAACAAAAACTGAAATTGATTAATGAAATTGGACTAATAATTCATATAGAAAAAGTGCTACAGTTATTTATAGAAAAATACCTCCTTAACAATTAAGTTAGAATAACAATTTGAACATCAGCTTTTTCATATTATTGATATACTAATTACACATCTGTAACAAAAAAAAGTTTTATATATATATATATATATATATATATATATATAAAAAAATGCATGAATGTTATCATCTAATTAATAGTTTCTTGTATCTTTAAGTTGAGCAAAATCTTTGTAGTTGAAATCAATTTTTTTCCGGAAAGTATTTGAGGTAATGGTTGTTTCACACATATGAAGTTGTTGTTCTCTCAATCACTCTTATTTGAAATTTATGATCGGAGACTTTACAGTTTTTACTCTAATCCTTTCAGCTACAAAAAAAAGAAAAGAATAATTGTAATCCTTTTTGGATTATGATTTCTTAAACATATAATTTACTATTTTAATAAGAAAGTTTATTATTATATGTAAATATTTGAAATACTTGTTTTACATTTTTTGTTTAGATTTGAAGAAAAAAAAAACTACAATTAAACAGTCTTTAACAATTTTATTTTGTAGAAGATTTTATAAAAAGATAATTACTATCAAACAAATTTTTACAATTATATTTTGTTTATGTTTTTAGAAAACGAAAATTAGTATTAAGTAAATTATTATACATTTTTTTTTGTTTAAGAATTGTAAAAAGGAAAAAAAATTAGAAAAATGAAATTATTGTCAACTAAAAACTATCAAATAATGTTTTGCTATTATCTTTGTTTATGATTTTTAAAAAGGAAAATTACTATTAAATAATTCTTGTGTTATTACCTTATTATACTTATATTATTAATTATGATATATTAAGCAATTATGTTTGGTGACAAAATATAGGAGAGCTTAGTTTTATATATAGATGTGAATAATTGTAATCCTTTCGGTTACAAAAAAAATTGTAATCCTTTTTGGATTATGATTTCTTAAACAGTAAATTTACTATTTAAATAATAGAGTCTATTATTATATGAAAATAATCGAAATACTTATTTTACTTTTTTTTTAGATTTGAAAAAAAGAAAAGAAAACTACAATTAAACACTCTTTAACAATTTTTTTTGTAGAAGATTTTATAAACTAATAATTACTATCAAACAAATTTTCAAAATTATATTTTTTTTTTATTTTAGAAAACGAAAATTAGTATTAAGTAAATTATTATACATTTTTTTTTGTTTAAGAATTGTAAAAAGGAAAAAAAATTAGAAAAATGAAATTATTGTCAACTAAAAAAACTATCAAATAATATTTTGCTGTTATCTTTATTTAGTATTTAAAAAAAACGATTTTATAAAATAAAAATTAGTATTAAGTAAATTATTATACATATTTTTTGTTTAGGAATTGTAAAAAGGAAAAAAAATTTAAAAAAAAATTATTGTCAACTAAAAAAACTATCAAATAATATTTTGCTGTTATCTTTATTTAGTATTTAAAAAAAACGATTTTATAAAATAAAAATTAGTATTAAGTAAATTATTATACATATTTTTTGTTTAGGAATTGTAAAAAGGAAAAAAAATTTAAAAAAAAATTATTGTCAACTAAAAATCATCAAATAACCTTTTGCTATTATTATCTTTGTTTAGTATTTAAAAAAAGGAAAATTACCATTAAATAATTCTTTTGTGTTATTGTCTTATTATATTTGTATTATTAATTGTGATATATTTTAATACATGTCATCATCTTAAATTTTTAATTGTCATGTATGTGTCATCGTCATGTTAATTAGTAAATTTGAAAAATCAAACTTTATATAATAAGATATATGTAACTGAGAGAAATTACGAGTTAACTTTTTCTCCAAAGACCCTAATTAATTTCGAGTCATACGTAATGAGGGGATTTACATGAGCGCCACGTTACTCATAAAAAAGTCACCCAATGGGTCCCACCATGATATTCACACGATGAAGACGTGGAGTCCATGAAACGACACCGTTGTAACACGAAAACTGAGTGGGCACCGTGTCCGTCTGGGACCCACATATTACCTTCTCCGACGAACCAAAAAAAAGAAGACGAATCATATAATTCCTTCTGTCTTCACATGCCATCATCGTCTCTCAAATAATCAAAAACTCTCTCTCGTTCTCTTTCTCTACAAAAGTCATTTTAATTTATTTTTTAAAAATCGATACCAGTGAATGGGCTCATATTCGTCGTCATCGCTTAATAACTCTCCGTTTGGAACAGAGCGTATGGTAACACCAGAATCTCCCACGAAAGATACTAATTCAGCTCCGATGCCTGTGAAAAACGACGGCGTTACGATCATTTCCAATTCCTTGTACTCATCGTCTCCTTCTGCGAAGAAAATCTTCGGTATTTTTTCTATCTCAATTTCTTATAATCGAGTGAGAGACCATCGTCTCTGTGTTTTGATCTCCAGATTTTATATTTATTATCATTATTTTTGTAAGTGAAGAATGATTAGTTCATGATGATATTGAATCTGACTGGGATAAAAAAATCTGACTGGGGGTGGATGTGGGGTTTCTCAGATTTTTTATATATATAAACTAAAAAGTTAATATTTTTGCTTATAATTTTATTTTAAATGTTCGTCCAATCCAATTCTCAGAATCGCCGAGAAAGAGTACAACATCGGTTCCGGTGGCGTCTCCGGCTGTGAAATCTCGGTGGTCGTTTTCCTCTTCAAAGAAAAGCTTCGGTATTTATTACAAAGATCTCTCTCTTTTTTGAATTTAACTCATGTCCTGATTGGTCTTGGTCTTTCTTTGTCTGATGTTCAGTTTAGTTAAGTTATTGTCCGATCTAACGACACACTCTCTTATAACATCGACGTTCAACATAATTGCACATGTGGTGGAGGTTCCGTGTGATCGCAAACAAATTGTTATTATCTCAAATTACTATTCCATTAGTGGTTTTCTAAATTAATCAATTTGACTGACTAATTGAGAGAGACTTTTATGTGATAAGATCATATCTCTGATTCGATTTCTTCCATTAATAGAATTAAAGTAAAAAAAAAATGATTTTGATTCCCAAAAACAAAGACTTTCCCGTGACAACAGAGTTTTTTTTTTTTTTTTCTTACAACGGGGAAAAAAGGTAACTTGAAAAGACAGAGAGCTATTTTGGTGAATTGTGTTTTAAAAAGTTGTCTACTTTAGCTGTGACCCAGATCTGAAATAACTGTGTAAAAGTATGGAAACACTCTTGTTGATCTTTGGTTCCATTGTTTTTCACGCTTTAATTTGAACAGGTGGTTTTTGAAAATTTATAAATTTTTACCCGGGAACTTTAGTATATTTCATATTTAATCTCTTTGTAGGCATTGCTTTGTAGTTTCCTCCAGATTCCATCTCCTCTGTTTTAAAGGGGTTTACACTTCTTCTTCTAGTAGTTCTTTGTCTTTTGGTCTGTTCTGTCTTAAGATGGTGTCTGAATCAAAAGGTTCGAAATACACATGTATGAATCACACACATGTACGTTCTTGTTCTAATGTTTTAATTTTATTCTACAGGAAGTAAAGATGAAACCTTTTTCGATACCCAGCAATGGCTTCAATCCGACTCAGACGATGATTTCCACAGCGTTAACGGCGGTAGGATCTTTTTCTTTTTCTTTTTTTTCTTGTTGGATTTGACTACTCAAGCTCCAGAATTTTGATTTTTATACATATTTACTCAGATTTCACTCCATCGCGTGGAAACACTCCCAAGAGCAGCTTCTCGGACAGACTTCCTCGCATCAACAACCTTATATTCCACGAGAAGAAGCCTTCTCGAGGCTCTTCTCCAGCGCCAAAACCGAGGAGGAAGAAGCTTGGTGATCTTTTCAGAGAAAGTATAAGAGAAGAACGAGAGGAAAGCTCTGGAGGGTCATCATCTCTCAGCTCTCCTTATCACTCTGGTGAATTCAACAAGGTCGCCATTGAGGAGGACTCTAGCATAAAGGAAGAGAAGAAGAAGTCTAACTGGCAGCATCATCGTTGTCTTCCTGGTTTCTCTGCGTGTGGTGGAAGTTTCATGGAGAGGAGGAAGAAGATGAGCTCTGAAACTGGGGTTGTTGCTGTGAAATGAGATGCAGAGATAGCAATATTGTGTATATGATAAAATGAGAAAGGGATCTCAGAGTAAAAAGTTCTTGTGAATTTTTACAAGTGCTACTTCACTTGCTGTGATGAGAAGAAAATGAATCCCATAGTTGAAGAGATTATGTAAAAAAGAAGAGATGTTCTGGTGTGTTAATAAGTGGCTTTTGGATCTTTGGCTTGCTAAGTTTGAAAAAATCTTACCCTGGATTTTTGTGATATAAAACTTACCATGGTTAATGAACGTACAACAAATAGTTTTCATGTTCAATGGTAATAAAGTAGTTCTTATTAACCTTTAGACTAATTAAAACCAGTTTACTAGCTAGCATTTATATTTAAAATTAGTTAGTTCAATGAAAAACACTAGAAGCCTAAAAAGGACACTAGAAGCTTTAGGTGAAAGTAGTTAACCACCAAAGGTACAAGCTCTATTTATAAACCGGGTGGTTCTTAAATCTTGCTTGCATGTTAAGGCTGTTTTGGCTCCTTAACTTATTCGGCAATTCTGATGCAAACGTTCTACTTGAACACATAAAATTATCAAAAACAAACAGAATACAAATACTAATTTAAAGATATGACAACTACTAAAGATCTTAGCTTCGATTCAACTCCAAGCTTGTTTTTGTTTCTTTTCTTCCTAACTTTTATAACTTAAGCAACCAATGTCATGCTTTGCCATATATATATAAGCACTAGCAGTAGCCCAACTTAGTATTTCTAAGGAGAGTTCAATTCAATAAAAACCAATGACAATGCAAGCAGCTCTTGTTATCCTGGTTTTCTCCGGTTTACTAGCAGTTAAGACAACGTTAGCAGCACAGCATGTGATAGGCGGGAGCCAAGGATGGGAACAATCGGTTGACTTTGATTCCTGGTTGTCCGATAAATCTTTCAAAGTCGGCGATCAACTTGGTATGTTTTTCTCTAAATTCAATTTTCTTAAACCGACCGGGTTCATGCTAACCAAACTGTTTTTTTTGTTCGTTCCTTGTAGTTTTCAAATATTCCGGACTACACAGCGTTGTAGAGCTGGGAAGCGAAGCGGCATACAAGAGTTGTGACCTGGGAACACCTGTAATTTCCTTAAGCTCAGGAAACGACGTCGTTAAGCTTTCTAAAACCGGTACTCGTTATTTCGCATGTGGGACCCCAGGGCATTGCCAATCAGGCATGAAGGTTAAAGTCAACGTTGTCTCTGCTGACTCCACTGCTGTTCCATCTCCGGGTTCGGATTCAAGCTCCGATTCAGATTCGGGCTCCAGCAACGGCTCAGATTCGGGTTCGAGCACCGGCTCAGGTTCGCGTTCGAGTTCCGGTCAGGGGCTACGTGCTTCCATTGGATATATTTTAGCTGTGGGATCGTTGGTTATTGGACTTGTTTGGGCTTTCTGAGAAAGGCTTTTGTATTGCATCAAAAACATTGCGGAGGGAAGAAACTTAATAATTTTGTGAGTTATAATCCGTATTTGTTGTATTTTCATCATTATGTATTTCGAATATTGCATTTGTAATTTTGTTCTTTTATCCGTATTTCTCAATTACTTTGCTTTCTCACCCTCTTCTTGTCCACTTGATTGGTCCGGTTGGAATATTCTCTATTATCCCTTTTAATATGCCCACTTTTTAATAATATTATTCAATCTGTTTAGAATTTTTATTTATTTTGTTCTTAATTAAGTTTAGTACAGATAACATAAACCATACAAAATTCAGCGCAACCTTTTATTACTTCTTTGAAGTTTTACATTTGTTTCCAGCTCACTTAAACTAAACTTGGGGGAGGGGGTGGGGGGTTACTGAGAGTTAGATTTTGAAGGAATTTTAAAATTTAGAGATTTCATTGTTATTGGTTTATGAATTTTTAAAATCTTATTAGAATCTTTTGTTATTGGTTTGTGGACTTTTAAATTCTATAGAAATCATATGTTATTCAAAAAGTTTAGTTTTTATTGACTTTGTAATTCTATTAAACTTTCTTGTTATTGAGACATAAATTTTCTCTAGTTTTACTCATAACACTCAACTTTACAAATATCACATATAGTCATAGGATTCTCAAAATCTATGTAATAAATACACAAACACAACAAGATTTTTTTACATTTTTATTGTCAAGTCAAACATAATTGTAAAAAGAAAATTAAAGATAAAAGAAATTATTAAAAATAACAATTTTTTTTAAAAAAAATCATGAAATATAACTATTTGGTATTAAAATAAAATCATGAGAAAATTCATAGGTTGATCTTAAAAACTTTAAAACAAAAATCAAACAAGACAAATCAAAATGTCAAAATATTAAAAAACCAAAATTTTTATTTAATTTTCAAATAGTTCTATTTTATGAAAGATTTTTTAAAAAATAAATAAATAATAGAAAGATAAGTTTGGAAAGAAAAGTATATATGAAAATCTATAATAATCAATGACAATTTATACAATACATTGGGGAAGAATTCATCAAATCTACTTAACTTTTAAAAATCTATTAACTCTTAAAATTTTCAAACTCCATACAAATTCTATTTCCAATAGGCCTCCCTAAAGCTTGCTCCAGTGTGCGGATATTTGTTTAACATAATAGACATATTAAATTAATGTATGTTTGCATTTGGATGTTTATTCGATTTATAATATATAACATTTATGATAGATTGACGATTTTTAATTGGTTTATAATTTGTTGATTGCTCATATTGCGGTTGTATATAAAACCAATTAAAATGATATGTTATATAACATATTCGTCAACTAATATTTTAAGTAGAGTAACCATTTTTGTTGTATTTATTTATAAATTAAAACAAAAATTATTATATTTACGTATATTAATAAATATATCTTTTCTAAATAAAATGTATTTATGTTTTAGTAAGATAGATAGATAGATAGATATGTCTCTAAGTTTTTTACCAAATAAATTATATGTTCATTTTTGAAGAAAATATATTAAATTGAAATTTAGATGTTGTATTTTTATAATTCAAATATATATGTGTGAATTATATTCATCATCAAATTATTTAACATATATTTTAAAAATAATTTTCAATGTGAAATGAAATAATAATATATATTAATATATAACATTTAAAGTTTGTAATCACATTTTAAATAATTTTTTTAATTTATTGTAAAATTTGGTTAGAGTATATTCCGATTAGAGGATAATTGTAATTTTTGTTGGTTAGATAATAATCTAATTAAAATAAATAATTTTTGATTAATTAAACTTTTTAGTCAAAATATTTTTTTAATTAATTAAGTTTGGTAAGTTTAGATAGAAAAAATCTAACAAAACAATTAATTAATAGTTATTAATCCAGTGGTATAATTTGGTAAATATTAAAGTGAAGTAAAAGTTATTTTCAAAAGTAACTTCAGGTTTAATAATATAGATACAACATTTAGGGAATATATTCAATTAACAGTTTTAGATGATTTCTATTAAAATGACAAATCAACGGTTATTCAAACGTGGATTTAAAAAACATTTTAAAATTCAATGTTATTGAATTTGTCATTTCGTAAAACACTTTGAAATTCACTGTTATTGAAAAAATAAAGTCGAAGATTTTTGAGTGTTTCTAAAATGTTTGATAGGAATTTTTAGTTATAAAAATGAAAATCTAAACTTCTTAATTTAGATGAGATTTTAGAGTGATTTAACAAAATCAAACCAAATTATATAATTCTCCTAAAATTATCTAAACACTCATTAAAAATCAAATCACTTAAAATTTCATATTCAATACACCCGGTAAATATCTAATTCAAATAATACAGAAAAGGTCATCTTTAACAAAACAAATAAATTTACTTTAAAATAGATGAATATTTAAATTTATTAGATTCCAAACAAATGATTTCTCCAAACAAATGATTTAAAATTACAGTTTAGTGAATCCACCAGTAATTATTCAGTTCAAATAACAATACAAAAGTTTCAGATAAATCCTATTTAAATAGATTTTTTTTTGAAACATCTATTTAAAATAGATTTTTTTTGTCAACATTTAAAATAGATTAATATTTCAATGTAGCAGTCAGTCTCCTTCACGTTTCTGTCAATAAATACTTTAAAAAAGACGGAGGGAGCGAGAGACGAGTGGGGGCTGCCGTATTGTGCATTGTGAAGAATCGTTTCGCCACTGATCACTACGGAACAATCGTTTTTTTCCTGAATCGTCAGACTCTCCTTTTCTTCTCCGCAGACCTAATCGGAATTTCGCCGCGAATCCAATGCCTGAAGACTCTACGTCGATTGACTACGTCATGGAGAAGGCATCGGGGCCTCACTTCTCCGGTCTTCGCCTCGACGGCCTGCTCTCTTCTCCGTCCAAATCCACCAACTCTTCCCCTTCTCCCTTCCGTTCCGGCGTTCCATCTTTCTCCCAGATTTCCGATCCCGCCGCGCCTAATCAGCCTTTCGTCATCGGTGATTTTCGATTCTCCTTAGCGCTTTAATCCTGGCTTAGTCAATAGTCGAACTCGAGTATGATCTCTTTGTTTATTCAATTTTAAATGCTTCGAGTGAATTGTATCTTAGGGTTTTAGCTATCCAAAATCTTCTGTAGCATTTGTGGTTCCAATTTTAGAGATATCTGGATCCATGTCTGTTTCTAGGGCTTGATTTTGTGTTTGTTTGAATTGTGTAGGAGTTACTGGTGGTACAGCTTCTGGTAAGACCACGGTGTGTGACATGATTATCCAGCAGCTTCATGATCATCGCATTGTTCTAGTTAACCAGGTTTGATTCTGAAGCCCTCCATTGTACTCAGTTATTCTCATGTATCACTCTAGCTAGCTTGGGAATATGATGTGCTGTGTATTTGATTAGGATTCCTTTTACCGTGGTCTGACATCTGAAGAACTGGAGCGTGTGCAAGAATACAATTTCGATCATCCTGGTAGATTTTTCTTGCTGGTTCTTCCTTTGATTTCTCTCTGATTTTTCCTTCGCTTTGAGAACACTGATCTTCAGCTCTGGACAAATTGGTTAAATTTTCAATGTCTGTTTTTTTTTTTCCTTCTCCAGATGCCTTTGACACTGAGCAGCTTTTGCATTGCATTGATACACTCAAGAGTGGGCAACCCTATCAAATTCCAATTTACGACTTCAAGACCCATCAACGTAAATCAGATGCTTTTCGCCAGGTGCATGCTTTTCTGTTTATTTTGTCTAAGATGTATCTCCTTTTCTTTGACCTCCTCAAATGTGATGTTTTATGGTTTTAGCTTCTAACTCCATGTGGTTGGATCTTCAGAATATTGTTTTTTGAAAGTATACTCCTATTTGGATATTTTTAAGTGTATTTTAGGCGTTGAGTTTATGAGGATTATCGTTTGTTAAACCAATCTGTTGGGGAATTTTTTCAGGTCAATGCTTGTGATGTCATAATTTTGGAAGGGATTCTTGTGTTTCATGACTCACGAGTTCGGGATCTGATGAATATGAAGATCTTTGTTGACACAGGTTGCCACCTTAACTCCAGGATAACTAGTTGCAGTATATTTGTTTCTTTTCCTTTATTTGACCTTATTTTCTGGACAACTCGAAACAATATAGTGAGTACTGTATATTGTCCACTTCCTGTTCTGTTGCTGATGATGCCCTTGACGGATTAACTCAATATTTATTACTTGTTGACCTTTAAAGACAGACTGACTGCCTTGGGAACTACATAATTAGCCAACTTTGATTCTCCTTATAGTGCCTATAATGCTATCAAAGTTAAAAGTCCTGATCTTAGCTATTAATTGGTTACAGATGCTGATGTGAGGCTTGCTCGCAGAATCAGACGTGACACGGTTGAGAGGGGTAGGGATGTTGATTCTGTGCTTGAACAGGTTAGTCTTTGTTTCAGATTTTGGTGTAGAACTTGTCACTCAGGTCAACATATCTAAATTAGTGCTCTAATTGTGTTGAATACGAGACTAGGCACCTCCACTTTATGGTTTTTGTTCAGTGCTGAAAAATTCAGTGTTCCCGACTCTGGACTCTTTAGTTCCTCTCTTTAGACTATTCTTGTATATAACAATGCCATCTTCCGAGCTTCGTTTATTTCAAAAAAATTTCTTGGTTTGAGGGTGTTATGTTCATTTGCAGTATGCAAAATTTGTGAAGCCTGCGTTTGATGATTTTGTGCTCCCTTCAAAGAAATATGCCGATGTGATCATTCCTCGAGGAGGTGACAATCACGTTGCAGTTGATTTGATTGTGCAACATATCCACACAAAACTTGGGCAACATGATCTCTGCAAAATCTACCCAAATCTTTTTGTTATCCAATCAACATTTCAGGTAACTTCTGCCATTTTCCAGATATTTGATGCTTGATTCTGACAATAAGGCTGAAAACCATTTTCTCACTCTGAGATCATAATTGCAGATAAGAGGCATGCATACACTTATTCGAGAGAAGGACATATCAAAACATGACTTTGTGTTTTACTCAGATCGACTCATTCGTCTGGTAACCTTTTAATTCGTGCTTTCCTTTTAACGTATCAGCTTTTAAGTTTGTTATTATGATTGTTAGTGGATTCATTTCAGGTTGTAGAGCATGGGCTTGGCCATTTGCCATTCACTGAGAAACAAGTAGTTACTCCAACAGGTATAAGAGGAGAATGGCTTGAGCTGTAGCTATACTTTATAACTGTTTACTTTAAGATATTCATGGTTCTGAAAACTCGACTAACTAGTTCTTGAGATCCATTAGCATCTCTTTCGTCATGGATCTAGAAAGGTTGTTTGTGCATTATGGAAGTCAGAGAGAAAACCTAATGCTTTATGTGGCATTTACTGCTCGATTGCATCTCCATGATTTTAATTTCTTAATTTTCCCAAACCAGGATCTGTGTATAGCGGTGTTGATTTCTGCAAGAAACTTTGTGGGGTCTCAATCATTCGAAGGTGAGCGTTGAAAGGTCTTACATGTTTTGAAGTTTCCAGTTTGTTTACACCTTCAAAATGCGGGACAAAAGAAACGTGTATAACATCGGAAGCACACATTGTTTGTTTGCTCAAATGTCGAGTGAGTTCATTTCACATTTTATTCTCTTGGCTAAGGTTTTCTGTTTTGTACGCTCTACTAGTGGTGAAAGCATGGAAAACGCGTTACGTGCATGTTGTAAAGGGATCAAAATAGGGAAGATTCTTATTCATCGTGAAGGCGACAACGGAATGCAGGTTTGTTTGTGTGTGTGTTTTTTTTTCTAACACCTTTGACATCTTAAAAAGATGACATATCTTTTTTCCAAACAAAGAAACTTAAAAAAAAATCTTCCTTGCATATTAATCAGCTTATATATGAGAAGCTTCCAAGTGATATCTCCGAGCGCCATGTCCTGCTTCTAGATCCCGTTTTAGGCACAGGTACTTTCAGTTAGTTTTGTTCTCATGGTTTGAAGTGTACATTCTCTCAAAGGTTCATTGGATTTCTTGAAGGTAACTGTGCAAGTCAGGCGATAGAGCTACTCATACGTAAAGGAGTCCCTGAATCTCACATAATATTCCTCAATCTTATCTCGGTGAGTGTTGTGTTAAATCAGCCAAATGATACCTCATCACATAACTTGTTCTTACTCTTATCTCCCAGTCACAAACTCAGAATTGATTCCGCGTTCTGCAGGCTCCGGAAGGAATCCATTGCATCTGCAAACGGTTTCCACTGTTGAAGATTGTGACATCGGAAATAGATCAGTGTCTGAATGAAGACTTTCGGGTTATACCAGGCTTGGGTGAATATGGCGATCGCTACTTTGGTACTGACGAGTAAAACTAGTTACTAATCTCTGGTTTCAAAATCCGGTGTAATGGTTGTTGTGTCTTTGTCTGCGGAAGCATAAAATTGCGACAATGTTATCAAAACATGAACCATAAAGGGAAATATTGTTTGTTTTTTTTTCTGACAGGAAAATCATTTGAAGTTTCTCGGTTTTGTCCATAGCTTGATTTCTTTACTGAACTATCAATCTGAATGTTGTCACAATCGAGCGTCAACGAAGGAAATTTACAGCTAAAAGTGTGACTTAGGCGTCATCCAAGGAAGTTCCTCCCCAACTAAACTATCGGCAATCATCTCCTCCGCCTCCGTAGCCAAATGTATCCTCAGCAAAGGCCTCCTTGCCGGAAGAACTGGCAACGGAGCCTCCCCACGTATAATTCTCACAGCTTCCTTCACCCTCGGCCGCTTATCACAGTCAGGATGCGAACATACCATCCCAACCATCAGCACTCTTTCCATTTCCTCTGCATCAAACTCTTCCTTTAGCATAACGTCAACACCATCCAAGACCTTCCCTTTCTCCCAGAGACTCCACATCAGGTCTATAAGTATTGACCCGTCATCTCCAACCGGTCTACGCCCCGTACACACCTCAAGAATCACCACACCGAAGCTGTAAACGTCGGATTTTTCGGAAGGTACACCTGTGTAAACGTATTCAGGTGCTAAGTAACCCATGGTACCTGCTGGGAGAGTAGCATTGCGTCCAGATAACATCGCACTATGCTCGTAAACCTCAGCTAACCCGAAATCACCTAGCTTTGCGTTGAACTCAGCGTCCAGCATTATGTTACAGGACTTGACATCACGGTGTATGATCTGTCTCTCGCATTCTTCGTGTAGATAAGTAAGCGCAGAGGCCACGCCGAGAATGATGTTCACCCTCTGCTTCCAAGAGAGGACTACGAATTCTTCTGACGGATCCGATGAAGGTTTCTTGTGAAGGAAGTCACTCAAGCTTCCATTAGGCAAGTACTCAAACACTAGAGCTGTCTCTGTTCCTTCGCTACACCAGCCCTGAAACTGAACTAGATTCTTGTGCCGCAAGTAACCCGTCATTGTAGTAAACTCCGTGGTGAAAGGGTTGCGGTTGCACTGTGGCCAGTGAGCCCGATCAAAACGCTTTACAGCCACGGATCCAACCATAGGAATGGAGCCTCTGTATACAGTTGCTGAAGCTCCATGACCCACGATCGTGTTCTCGTTGAATCCCGAAGTTGCAGACTTTATCTCAGCTAATGATAATCTTCCCGGGACCCTGTTCAGCCCTACTCCTTCACAAACAATCCTCTTCTTGCCTCGAATCAACGAGTAAGAAATAAACGCAGTGAGAACAACAACAGCAGCTAAACCAGGTAAGAGACTCCAGAAAGGGATCCTTAACCCAACAACTGAAACCCTAACATCCAAACCATAACGGTGGCGAACATTCCTAGGATTCTCAAAGCAGACCAACCAGTCGTCATCTTCTTGAACCGCGTCAGGGTGAGACCCAAAGGTTCTAAATTTCCACCTCTCCACGATATGAAACGCCGAACCAAGCGCGTTAGAAGCAGAGAAGCCGACGTGCATGTACTCTCTAAACTTCCCGGCGAGATCAACCTGTGCTGCTAAAACCGGACTCTTGGGCTTAACCCGCGAGTACCCAACCCAAACTCTGATGAGCTTGAGAACGTCGCTGTACTCAATCCACACCATCATCTCTCTCCCGCTCTTAAGATCAATCCCTTTCGAAACCGCGTCGACGGACGCGACGGAGACGATTGAGTTCACGTCGATTCCAACGTGGTTATCGTTGATATCTCCGTGACTCGGGTCGAAAGCTGTATCGAACTCGACGGCTACGAAGGAGCCGTGCGGGTCTAGAGCCGGGTCGGGGAGACCCAAGAAGCCGTTGGAGAAGGTGAAAGAATCGGCGTTTGAGGCGATCAAGAAGGCGAAGCCGTCGCCGAAGGGGCAAGAAGGGGAGGCGATGATGGTGAAGGAGAAGCGGCAGGAGAAAGAAGCGGTAGTGTTGGTGGAGGGTTCTAGGAACTTGATCGGGTAGACGTAGAGGGCGCGTCCGATGCCGGAGGAGGAGCAGTTTCGCGGCGAGGGTGAGGGGAAACAGGGCTGTTGCTGGGTGAGGGAGATGGTGTGGCCGCGGAAGAAGGCGTCGCCGTAGAGGGTTAGGTTGGGTTGCGACGGAGAGAAACGGAGAGAAAGGGCGGGAAAATCTTGGGTGAGAAGGAGAATGAGGTAGAAGAAGAAGAAGAAGAAGAGAAACGGATTCATCTCTGTTCTTGAGACGGTGAGCCTCTGTTTCTGAGGAAGTAGGGAGTGAGAGTGTGTTATTCAACTGGGCCGGATCGTGCATCGGGTTAAGAGTCGGGTCGGGTCTTTTTAATTTGGTTTAATACGAACCGGGAAGAGTTTATTTTATTTTATTTTGTACTTTATCCATTCCCGGCGAGAGTGAAGCAGCGATGCATTCGTCGACGCTTTTCTCCTTCGGCGCTCGTTATCCAATCATAACCTGCCGCGTGTCACCTCCGGCTTCGCCTCCCGTTGCTTCTCTTTCTCTCCCTTCAAGCTCCTCCGACTCGCTAGCTTGCTCCCTGCAGTGCCCTCATTTCCAGTCGTACGCTCTTCTCGCCGATGATTCTTGTTATCTCTTAGTTTTCATTGATTTCAGTGATAATTGATTCGACGTGAGCTTAAATTTCGCGACTCTGAGGTTCGCAGGTGCTCAGGTTGCACGCATGAGCTCAATCTCCAACGTCCGGCTGTCGTCGACGAAGCTTCAGGCTTCTTCAAGCGTTACGGCGTCGAAGATTTCACTTTCGATAGTTGTAGACTGGTTAGTCCAATATGAGATCTTCTGGTGATTTCTTTTTTTTTTCTTTTTCTGAATTGCCTGCTTCTTTGTGTGGCAGTGGGGATGGCGGTGCCGAGCTAAGCTAGCCGTTCGTGGCACGTCGGATAATGCATTGATAGGGTTGTACCAAGAGGGAACTCACTCCGTTGTAGATATTCCTGAATGTAAAGGTAATTTCAATAACTTTATGATTTTTATTAGTTGTTGATGATGGTTTTGACTAGGTTGATTTTTTTTTTTTTTTTTTTGGCAGCTCATCATCCTAATATTAATGCTGCCATCGAGTTACTGAGAGAAGGTATTGTTTCTTAATTTGTTCTATGGTTCAGAAGAACTGGAGATTGATTTTGTTTACTATACTTTTAAGGTATTAAGGTGTTCGATGTCGTGCCATTTGATGAGGATCAGGGCACTGGGGACTTACGATATGTTCAGGTGATTATATTAGTGCCAGTGGTATAACATTTGGTGTGTATATGATTGTTCCAATCTGGTGATGAGGTTTTTCTATAGATGGCTGTTACGACGCACAGTACATCACTTCGTGCCCCAGAGAGATACAAAAATGGTTTGACAGTTTTCTTTCTTCTTTGTAGTATCTTTGATTAAATGAGATTGAAAGAAGATTTGCTGAGTATTAATCTTGGTTTCAGGAAAAGTGCAGGTGTCCCTGGTCTGGAACTCGAGAAATGAGAAATCTCATAACGCAGATAAGTTGCAAGCTTTGTCCAGCGTGAGTTTTTCTTGATTCCTTTCTCTCGTTCCACTTAACTGTTCTGCTGGTTTTTCACTTATTTCGTTTCTCATTTGCAGTTCCTGTGGAGAAAGGGTGGACCCAATTGCAAGTTTCACCTGATCCATTCTGTCTGGGCTAACTTTCAGACGTCAACCAACAATGTGAGTCAGAGAACAATATTTTCTTATGCTTGGGCCAAAGATCCAAAAAAAATTCAGTGTTAGCTTTTGTTCTGGCATAATGTTGTGAACTGGAAGATTTTCTGCCTAAATGTGTTACTTTCTTTTTGTTCGTTCAATTGCTTAACATCAAACTTATTCATTGCGTTTGTCTTTAGATAATCTTTGGAAACAGATGGAGACATCTTTTAGGTGAGAGAGATTTCTGGGAACACGTTGGAGGAATTGACATATCCTTGGATCCTTCCAGTTTTGGCCAAGCAAACACACGGGTGAGCATGCAGATTTAAAGTTTTTTTTTGGTCAAGTAGAGCGGGGAGTAGTTCAGCAGCAGATTTAATATATGCTTGTTTGACTTAAGTTTTATGACGGCTGTAGTAAGTGCTGTATGAGTACTAATATATCCAGGCTTGAATATATCCAATGCTTTGTGTCAGGCTTTTGATAGCTTGCTTTGGAAACTACATAAGTATGTTCCTGGCGGATCATCTGTTGCTGATCTATACGCAGGAGCCGGGGTAATTGGATTATCGTTAGCTACATCGAGGAAATGCAGGCAAGAACATACATTTAAGAAGATTGTGTATATATGTTCATGTTGATAAAGATTGACCCCAACTTTAAACTTTATCTTGATTTCAGTTCTGTCAAATGCATTGAGGTTAACAAAGAAGCTAGGCTGTCTTTTGAGAAAACAATCCAGAGGTTGCCAAACTCGCTGAATTGCAGCATCACTTGGCACCATGCAGATGCTTCAGTTGTCAGTACTGTTTGCTTTTAGCTAAATAAAATTCAAAATTTTGTTTTGACACTTCTAATGATGTGTGTTTACCTTGTATACAAATTTCTACAGAACCCACTTTCGTGGATTATAGGAACAGATGTAGTCGTGGTGGATCCTCCAAGGAGAGGTCTGGATGCTTCTCTCCGTCAGATTTTGGAGTCTGTTCCCTCCATTGAGAAAAGAATGAGGTCTTCGTCACAGAGGTTATTCAACTTCTTCTAAAAAAACTTTTGACTTTGCTTCCAAAGACCAACATGAAAACTCAAAAGCTAGATCTTTATGGACATGTTGGTTTTCTCTTCTTTCAGTACAAGCTCGAATGCAAAAGAGGAGAAGAGGCCGTGGATATTAAGAGCAAGGGAACTTTCAGTTCAAGCTGGTAACAAGCTGACCCCTGAGGAGAGCAATACTCTACCGCAAAGACTCATTTATATAAGCTGTGGTTGGGAAAGCTTCAAGGAGGTACTAGAGACAATCACGGATACCACCTCTATACTACCAATAAACTCTGCCTCTTTTTGATTCTTTCTAACTCTTAAACAATTGTTTAGGATTGCAAGTCGTTGTTATCTAGCAGAGCATGGGAGCTGGAAAAAGCACATGGCTTTAACTTCTTTCCCGGAACTGACAGGTAATCAGTTCGTAAGTAACAAAAACTACTTTATGTTTTATGTTCCAGTAAATGCTTACTTTACAATTGGTGTTTTCAGCATTGAAGTCTTGGCCGTATTCAAGAGAAGGGTTGTGATGAAGAAAAAGAAGAAATCGGGAGTAAAGAAAGTGGGATTAAAGAAAGTGCGTGCTAAGTAGTTAATCTCTGTAGCCCGATTGAACTTCAAAAGTCCAGGAGACCATGTAGTGGATGAAAAAACAATTTTGATATGTTCCTTTTAAACAGGAGATATGGTTCTTCACTCACTGTGATTTTACAAGTATTAAAAGAGATCTGTGCAATACAAGTCTGTTTGGTATGAAGAAAAAAGTGCAAAACTGGACAGAAACATCTTCAAGAATGGGAAGAAAACAACATAGCTGCAAAGCCATTTTTACAGACAACAGGTAAAACAAATTTAGTACCGATTCAGTGTGCTTTTCTACCTTTGGATTTTTCCAAGTGAGGAAAAGCTTGTAGAATGTTGCATGCCCTTAGATCCTGCCTGGTTAAGATCCCTACCACAGGAGACCTCTGCAAACGATTTAGTTAGTTTCATTAGAGTTGTTAATAGGCTTTATGGGTGAAAGTATAAGAGAGTGAAAAAGCATATTGACTCACTCCTGAGGCTTGAATCCTGGGAACAATAAGCAAATGTCGGAGTCCCACTTGCCGGAACAGCACCAAAGCCTTGGCCACAGACATGTTCTCCATGACTGTGTAAGGTGTTGTGTTGGTGAGAGGATGGAGATCAACATACATTTGCATTTCAGAGCTTGTGATGGCCACATCGTCAAAGTTGTCTTCTCTCTCAGCCAATTCATCCCATGGAAACTTCTCCCTGACCTCCCACTCCTCCGTTCTTCTCTTCTCCGTCAAGAACCATCTCTTTTTCAGCACTTTAACTAGGTGAGCTCTCAGGATCAACCCGTGAAGCTCTATAGCCCCAGTCCCTAGACCCACTTGAGGAGGTACTTCTGCTTCATCTAAAACAGGGAACGCATTATGCGTCGTGTTCCTTAGCACATCAACAATCTTAGCAACCTTTTCTACACCTTGCAGTGTTACAACCGGAGGCTTAGCATCACCAAGCTCACCAACGGAGAGGTTCCTCATCCACGGCTCCGGATTCGCTTCCAAGAAAGGTAACCCCTTAAGATGCAGTATGATATCATAGATACTTGGGTTAAAGCTGTCTCCCACAGTTTTGGCAATAAGAAGCACAATCATTGTAATGGGAAGCAAAAGAAGGTTGTTGGTAAGTTCAAGGAATATAACACAGAGTGACACAGTCATTCTCATGGATCCAGCCATGAGCGAAGCTGCGCCAAGGACAGCGTAAAGCCCTTGGTCAATGCTAGTGTAAGATCCCATCAACCCACCAAGCATTCTTCCATACGCAGAACCCATGAGGATGATAGGGAGGAAGAGACCAGACGGCGTTGCGATACCAAATGTGAAAAGCCCCAAGATGCAGTAGAGCACAAAGAATATCCAAAGGGAGCCCATGCTGAACTCATTAGGAGTGTTGGAAGAGAAGATGTTCCTGACAGCATCGTCGTTGGTGGTGAGAAGCAGAGTAGCTAGATCACTGTAGTAACCTTTTGGGCAATGGAACTGTTTGAAGTTCCCTGATCTACCATTCGTTGGGCATCTCTCTTCTATGGAGGGGTCACAAGGCGTGCATTTGGCCAAGAAAGGAAGACCGTAGAGACAAACCGATGTGAAGAGAGATACAGTAAGAGCAAGAAGCACCTTATGGATCTTACCCTTCCTGCAAAAAGACCAAACAAAGGTAAGTAAGTAATTAAGCACCTTGTAGAGTTTGCACTATGTTTCAAGCATTTCGAAAACTTAACTGGTTGATGAGATTGTAAAGCCTGAGAACTTTATGGAGAAAGTGATTGTAGAGACTCCCAAGAACTCCACCAATGACACCAATCAACATGACAGGGATTATATCAGTCGCATGGTAAGTATAAGTAACGTGACTGACATCAAACATGATAAGCCCTCCTCTTCCAAACAATCCACACTTGCCTGAGTTGCATATCTCTATGAACGCCCTTAGTACAACCACAACAACCGCTGTGCTGAAGAAAGTCCGCCACAACAAGGCGCTTCTCCACCAAGTGGCGACTTCCTCAAGGGCGAAAAGCACACCTCCAACAGGTGACCTGAAGGCTGCGCACACTCCAGCTGCCGAGCCACACGTTATTAAATCCCTTCGGTCTCTGTCGTTGTTGAAGTAACGAAGCCACCGCCACTTTAACCGGTGGTTGTCTGGTCCGCCTTGCCCAAGCAATGAAGCTATGCAGGTTCCTATGTGAACTAGAGGACCTTCTTTGCCTAGATCAAGTCCAGCTGCAACCGCTCCAATGCTTCCAATGATCTATCATACCATGAGTTAAATAATCAAACTTAACACATGAATCTCCTTTAAAAAAGTTCAGAAAACAAACCTTAACGATCATAGTGGTAGCACCAAACATGTTTGGAGTGTCGATGCCATTAAGGTAAGCTTTGATCTCAGGAATGCCAGGACCAGCAGCCGTGGGAGCAAAGCATACACAAAGCACAGTCGCAACCAACGTCAGCCCTAGATTCCCCCCAGCAAAGACCATCAGACCTGTTACATACCTGTTCCCCGACAAGACTTTTATCATTAGATGAAGCTTTGAATTTTGGATGTGGGTGCTGATTACCTTTCTTGGGCGAGGAAGTGACCAACTGCCAAAAGCTTGTAGCCAGCAATGTTTTCGACGGCTAAGTTGATGAGAGTGGCGATAAGACCAGTGAATAGACCGATAAGACAAGCGAATGTCCATTTCAAGAATATGTATTGAAGCACTTGTGTCTTTGATCTTTTTCTCCAATCATGTTTAAACAAATCGTTCTCGTTTATTCTGCCAATATTTCATTAAAAACATTATTAAGAAACTGAGACCAGGAAATCAAAATTAAGCAGAGAAGAAGACATACTCATAGTCCAAGCTCTCGATGTGAGAAACCTTTGTACCGACCAAAGCAAGTGGAGTTGAAGATAGTGTTCGGTTAGCCTTAACCAGAGGCTGGTTCAGTGTGTTGCTCTCTGGGTCTCCTTGCTCTTCATCTTCTCCATTGTAGTTACAACTATTAACAATCTGGTGTAAATCTTCTTCCATAAGTCTTTCTTTCTCTCTATCAGATAAAGAAGAAACTGGCTTTGGTCGGAAACTCAGCAACAGAACTGTTTTAAGGTTCTTGGAGAGCTTTCTCTGTTAAAGAAAGCACTTCTTGGTGTTTTTCTTTTGTTTTAGTTATTTATTTTTTTCATGCAAATTGGTTTTTCCGCTTTTTTTCTTTGTTTTTGCTTTCTACAAAGTTTTATACTTGTACATGTGTATACATACGCACATGTAGAAGCAGATGTAGTTTTGAATCTTTGTTAGACGACGTTTATATGAGCGTTTATTTATTATTCTTTGTGAAAGGGCAACGAATATGTAGATATATGTAACTCATACATATGCTACACTACAAGATGAGACAATGATTGGCCACTTAATTATATGTCTACAAAATAAATTAAAGAGAAGGTAAGCGAACGGTGAGTTTATACGTATAACGAAGGTGATATGTATAACAAAACAAAAACAAAGAACGTAGGGATATGATATTACCAAAAAAAAACGTAGGGATGTGACTTCTTGACTCGCGGCCTAGTTTGTATATCCATAGATAAAAGAAATGGCTAACTAAATATTTTTATAAAGACTAGCAGTTTATCAGATTTCTTTAGATAAAAGAAAATAAGATTTATTTTGACTAGAAATATAATACTTTATGTGTTCAGTAGTAATGTTTATTTATTTATTTTATAAGATGTTTTACAAGTTTCTATACTTATGGTATTTAAAATTATAGAATCTTTAATTTTCATGATTAATTGAATTCTGTATTTAACTAATTATATAATAATCTATTTTTTGAGTTTTTATTTAGAACGTATTTGTATACTTTGGAAAAAGGAGTAATAGTTATATGATCCAGACGGTTTTGTTTTGGTGGAAGACACTTGACAAATGTTAGTTTGTTACAAGTGGATTAAAAGACTATTTGTTACCTCTCCAACTCAGCTGATACATGATCCGATGGATCAGCAGTATTTTTGACCACAAGCGTAGGAAGCATGTGCTTTCGGCCGCCATATTATTATCTAATTTATCGGCCACATATTCTTGTAAATGTGCCTCTGGTCTAGTGGTAACGCTGTCACAAAGCATTGCAAAGAGGCTGGGTTCAAACCTCCTTAAGGAATGTTTTATTTTTCAGCCTTTTATTTATTATTTGCTTGTGGTCTCAAAATGTGTAGGACCGGCTCTGCATGTAACAGTTCAAATATATCAAGCCTTCTTGAAATCTAACGGTTATAAAACCTTCAACTCTTGAGGTGATCAAACAGACACGTTTAGATAGATTACTAATCACTTTTTCTTCCTTCGCTCAAATGATTAATTCGAGACACAGACTTCTAACCAAACCGAACTATTGACCAAAACAAATCGGACCCAGTAGGTAACAATGTACAGAGTAACAACAAACCAATAATAATAATAATAGGGTAAGAAAATGTATTGTGCAAACTAGACCATAAGATTAATTCGCGCAAGAAGCCAACATGTACATGTGATTTATAGAAGAGTATCGAACGGCGATCTTGTCGCTATGGGGCCACTCAGAATACTTGTCTTATCGAAGACCACTCTGCTCCAATTGGCTGTCTCTTGACCCAACACGTGTCCTCTCGTGGTTCATGTGATTTTTGCTCTCCCATTTATTTTATGAGAAAATAAACTTAAACATTCGACCCAAAAAAGAACTTAAACAATACTAGCTATTATTCAATTACGTATTTTTTTGTATATATTATTCAATTAGGTTATTTTCTGTTTGTCTTCCTCGCATTCATAAATTTTACCGCATTTTCTATCCAAAAGTAGCATCACTGTATCATCTATGAGTCTATGACTACTGTGGTAAGGAATTTGAGAGAAGCCATCAGATTTACTCTTTTTGCTCCCCATTTAAAGTATATTTGACAAGAAAAAGTCTAACTCCTGTAACACTTCAGATGTTCTAGTCGGTATCCAGTTTGAATGTACATGAGTTACATATCATTACAGAATGGTTTTTAAATGTATTGTATTTCGGGTGATGGAAAAAATAGACATTGTGTTTTGTGTTATAGTTGTGAGGGCCACCTCAATAGTTGAGAAACTGGCATATACTAATATTTCACCACATATAATATAAATATAACTCGCTTTCATGAAGATTTTTTAAATAACAGCGAGTATTATGGACATTACATTTATGGTATATAAATAACAATAAAATAATAATAGACAAATTTCGTGTTGTGTGTTTGTGTACATATATTAGCAAATGAATTGGATAAGAATAAGATTATTGTGGAGAGATTTATACGATATTATTGAAGATGACATTGACTCTGCGCTTATGGACGACTAGCTAGACAAGATAACCTCCACGTTTTATGTTTTCTCCAAAAATTTTGAAAAAAAAACTACAAATAGAGGACAATAGATGTAGCGCGAGTTAGCAAATTTAGGTTTTCTTAATTGTCTGATATTTTCATGGGTGTTCTCATATTTGATATTGATAAAACGTAAACGGGAAAAGTGGGAAAATAATATAGAAAGGTATTAAGTCAGATCTTAATATGTAAATATATATATATATATATATGGATTGATCCATATAATTTATCTTTTGTTAAAATATCATACTTTCATAACTTTGCATAGTCTATTTCACTTTCCCCCTTCACTCTTTTATAATTTGTTTGTCTTCGACTCCAACCGGTGTTTTCTGTATATCAAACCGTTGATTACCTGTTTTTAGTTCTTATCTTTGTTGTAAAACATGTTGTTATATCTACGAAAAGCATCGTATCGCAAGATATTTAAACATGCATTATGTAACAAATACCAACACAGAGAAAACAAGGGAAAATTTGCACCAAAAAAAAACAGTTTCAATCATTCGTTGATAAACAATCAAGGTTTACATACATAACGTACATATTATTAAGATCAGGACCACTAACTATAATTCATATCAAACTTTAAAAACATTCAATGATTCGATGAAAAGAGTTGACAACTTGCTAATCTAGTTGTATTTAAAAGATTCCGAAATCCTCACTGGGTGCCAGTTTGAGCATAAAGAAACAAAAAGGTCCAACATCATAAACTATTTTACAAATCCTTTGAAATAAATTAACAAAGGGGTCCAACAGCAAAACAATATAGGTTACAAATGTTTTGAAATAAACAACACCAACATAACTATCTATGATGTACATCTATTTAAAAACTTAAGTTATATTTATCATATGTTTTTTTTCCTCTTTTGGTCTCAGTTGTCTTAGCTTTGTTAATTAGAACTAATGCTTTTACAGTTTTACCTTATATGTTTTTGCACGAGTTTTAATTTGTGCATGTTTGCACTTAAATACGACTGTTTAAATAATTAATTTTAAACTGAAAATCATATAAAAGTATTACTAAAATATAGATATATAATATGTTCAGTTGAAGATGTATCTATTTTAATAAAGTACAAATAAGAAATAACCCTAAAACTTACAACTTAATTACAATACAATGCCATTGAAGTAATTAATAAACTTAAATCTAAATTAATTTTTTTCTTAAATCTATTACACAACAAATTCATGATAAATATTACACTTAATGCACATTAATACTATAAACCTTAATATGTCAAGTAGAAAACTTCTTTCCATAAATTCGTGGATATTATCCTCTATTAAATAATGTTTATTACATTTTTCAAAATTTTATTGTTAATGAAATCAATTAACAATATTTAAAAAAATTAAAGGATATGCTGTATTTGAGAATAAAAACTTAATAATGAGAACATATTTAAAAATATCCATTTTACTTGATAATTCTAAATTTGTATCTAATTAAATTTTCAAATAACCAATTTGACTAATCTATTTAATTGACGATATTGTTTTAGATATATATAACTAAAATGCTATTAGAAAATTATTTTAAATTATGTATGATATTACATATGTTCAATTGAATTTTACCTTAAATTATTTTTCCTTAGTAAGGATTTGAAATATTAGATTTGGTAATAACATGTACATTTGAGTATTAGTATTAAAAAAATTAAAAACACCTAAGATTTTCTTATGCGAAAATTGTAATAGGGAAAGTTTCAAAAGAATATTCTTCAAGTTTTGTATGTAAAGAAAAACATTTAGACAAGAACAATGTTCTAAAAAAAGAAAAGAAAAACAGTTCATGTAAAATAAAAATCCTACATATAATAAAATGTTAAAGTCAATAAGTTAAAATAAAATTAATTTAATAATAATATAAATACAAGAAATGCAATTACTCATTCTAACAAATTACTCATTTTAATAAGTATAATATAAATATTTAACTAAAAATGCATGACGAATATTTATATATCGGGTTGAGAAATTAAAAATTAAGACTACTTATATAACGGGTTGGAAATTTAAATATAGTTATCATTTATGACCAAAAACCTATCAAAACATCTCAAATATTATTTTCGCATATATATGTTAGTTTATGAAAAACACACACATAAACTAAAATATATATTTTAATTATTATGCGTAATGTCATAATAAAAATACATAATACGTGAAAAATAAATAAATCTTATATTATTTATAGAAAACAAAAATATATTCCTAAAAAATGAAAAGTGGTTTCTTTTTTTACTGGGAACCCAAATGTTATAAATAATTGTTTCTGACGCGTATCAAACCCGACCAATGAAAGGCTACTAGCATTTCTTTTACCACTAGCCAACTCGATATCAGATAAATAAAAATGATATCGGTTAAGTAAAAAAAAATATTCGCGTGATATTTGCATTTACAGTTATATAAATCATTTTAATTTTACTATTAGTGGAATTATGTAACATCAATATATATATGTATTATTTGATGTATTTTTGTCACCATTTTATTATAATTTTTATAGATTATATAATGGTGTAAAAAAAATTTAGTTACATTACCTAAACAAAAAAAACACCCACGCATGTATGGAATGTATATCTAACAAAACTCTATGAAATGTAGTTTAGACTTTTAATGATGTTCCAAAAACAAATATGCCTTTGCGTTTGTTGCCACATAAATAAATTTGTGTAATTCTGAGTAACTTCCTTCAAAACAATCATATAACGATGGAATGTATTTAAAAGATTGCTGACGCGTGAATTCTTATCTAATTGGTTGCTTCTTACTTAATCAAAAGTTTAACTAGTGGAACATAATGATTCATCGATTAAAATGAAATTTTTTATCTACAAGTGATTGGTTAATTCCGCCCACTGGCAATAGATTTCCTATCAGTCACTCACTTTTTCTACAAGTTGAAATTTAATAAGGAGATTTTTATTATCAAGTGAAAGAACACGTATGCACTCCTTTACGTCCCTTCATTTTGATTCGTCCATAAAAAGTTTGAAAACATGTAGAATCTTATAATATACTGTAACACTCAATATCATAATGCAATCAAATGTACATTAAGCTTAACCCCTGGAGTCTCGGGTAATGAAACTTACATATTTTTGTTGTTGTTGTAATGATATTTGTTACGCGAACCTTCGTGATTGTTAGCGAATAAAATATATATTATTCAGTGCTTAAAGTCTAATACCTTATGTGAACCAAAAAAAGTCCATATACCTTATGTCGTTTTCTCAGAAATCGATACCTAGTGAATATAACGGCATGTTTTGTGGAGAACGGTGTCGTCTTAGGTTATGGGCTCTTGAGCCTCGCAAGTTAAACAACAAGAGGCGTAAAAGGAGTTATGGGCCGAACAGGCTGAAGATCACTTAAAGTTCAGCTCGCGGAGCTTAATGAGCTGACGTCACAAGGTTGTTACAAAAGGGGGACCCACAGGTTGTTACGATCATCGTCTTCCTCATCGATACAGAGGAGAACGAGTTTTTTACACAGAGAGAGAAGGGAGAGATTACAGACGCTGGAAGAGAAAGCTAGACTAAGATCAGAGAAGATCTGGTAGTTGATAGCAGCTCTTGAAGTCGCCAAGCATTCTCTGGTTCAAGCTAACTTTGTCGTTATCAGAGGAATCGGAGGTTGAAAGATTGTCATCTCCGTGTAGTCGCTGACGTAATCTTCTCCGGTTAGTTCTTTGTGTATGCGCTTGTAATAGCTGGAGAGAAGAACAAATAGATATCAGGATCGTGATATCAAACACTTGTAATCACATCAGTTATATAGTGGATTTGCTAGCTGAGCTAGCTCTAGCTCCGGTGAGTATAGCGGCTTCTCCACATCAAAGAATTGCGGTGAACACTGTGTAAACATCTCTCTTGTGTTGATTTTTTTTGTTTGCGTTTTCACTTGTCAAGATCGAGATCGAATCATCAACTTAATCAAGCCGTAGATAGAGTTGAATCTATAACCTTGAACTTGGATCGATACCTTAACATGTTTTTGGTCTGAAGAAGAGTTTTCAAAGGAAAAAAAATATCTATTATGATATATGGTTTAACTTCTTCTTTTTTTGCCATCATGGTTTAATATTATTGTAAACTAGGTGGGTGTCTGCGCGAATGATTTTATGATGACGTGATTACGTGGTTAGTATTTATTTGTGAAGAGCATTATTTGATGTTTTATTATGTTATGTAGTAGTATGTAATAAATTAATATATTATGTATGTCTTTTTAATAATTTGTTATTGTATGTATAATACTATTTGTTAGTGGTGAAGTGAATTTCTGATGTAAAACATATTGAATTTCAGTAACTTTATCTTTAGGCGTTTGTTGATTTTAAGATTAACGGCTTCAATACTATATTTTAATTTTTCACATTTTTGAACATTACTCTTTTAGGGTGTTTTTTGTACTCTCCCCCATCTTTTGACCTTGAACCATGACCATCTATGTATTTCAGTCACCTCTCCGGTGTGCAGTGCTTCTCTCCATCACTGGGAAAAGACTCACCTCCGTGCTATTGTTTTTCATCACATTCTTTTTCTGTGAGATTATCTGGTATTTGTTATAGATTAGATATATTAGTTTCATGTTGTGCGGTTGTTTCTTACGGCGTTATATGTTATTTTGGTCAATACTGGTCCTTTTTTCCTTAGGTTTTGGCTAACGTTAGAAACTACATCTCGCTGGGTTGGGTCAGAGTTTAGTTGTCATTGATGTTGTTTTCCTCATCGATGGTTTGCCGTCAAGAGTCTCTGCTCGTCTTGATTTTCAAAATCTGGTTTTTGGTGATCTGAATTTTATGCTCTTTTTCATAGCTCGGGGATGGCTCCACAGTTTGTTGATTTCATTTTATCTCTTTTTATCTCTTTGTTCTCTCATCTCGTTGTACGTTTCATCGCTGATCACGTCTCTTGTGTCTCTCCCTTTCGCCATATCTGCTACTCCAAGTTTGGATAGTGTTTTTCTCTGTGTATGCCTTGTGCGCTTGGAATGTTGTTTATGGTCTCAAGCTTAAGCTTTGGTTTCTCAGTGGGTTGCTTCCATTCTCCCCCCCCCCCCATTCTCATGCATCCCTTGGTGTAGGTGTGCGGAGTTAGTCTTTTGGAGCTTTGGTTTCTTCTATTTAGAGTTTTGTGGTTCTTCGCTGGCATGAGCACCTTCTATGTGCGCTGGTGCTTGATCGCGATACTTTGTGTTCCGGAGATTGCTTTGTCTCATACTTTATCTTTTTACCTTTTTCTGACATCTGTTTGTTCTAGTCAAGACATTCTATGGTAAGATGAGATAGGTTAGTCTTCTTTGTTAATCTTTTTTCACCTCCAAACCTTTATTGAGTTAGTGTTTCTATGGTATTTTATTTTTTTCTCTCTGACTGTGGAAGTTTTATGTTTAGATTATGTATTGCATTCTAATTTCTTCTTATTAGTTTGGTCATTTTATATTTTAATAGTTAAATAAATATTTAATTTGTAAATTAAATAATAGAAAATGGTAAAAAATAATAAAATAACAAAAAAAATATTTTTAGTTGTGAATAAATTAAATATGTAAAATATATTTCTATTATTTTATTTTATTTTTCATCTTGAATTTTAGTGAACAATAAAATAGATTATCAAATGTCATACAATAATAGTTAGTGCGAAAAGAATTCGATAGTTCACGATTAAAAAGTATTTGGCCAAATTGCAATAATCTAAAAGAAGAATGACCTAAAATGTAAAAAGAAATACATGGATGACACGTGTCGCAAAAGCCCCCTGCCACTTTTCAGAAGGAAAAAAACCAACTTTATATATATAGATAATACTAGGTGGTTGCCCGCGATTTCGTGGGTATAAATATTTTATGAAAATTATATATTATGTTTACAATTTTATAATTTGAATAATAATCATAACTATTAAAACTAACCATTTTATTTTAAATAGTTCGGAAAATAAAAGTGTTAGTATTGTATAATCTTAGAAGATTATTAAGATATATTGTTAATTCTATAAATTTTATTATAAGTTTTCAAAAAGTGTTTTATATATAAATTTTGATTTAGTACATCTTATATATTAAAACATAAGTCACAACCTTGATTCATGTGTGATTTGTTTTTTTAAAATAGACCTGATGGACTTATTCCTAAAAAGTCATGTTACATTTAATCTATAATCTCATCATTTAAATTTTGGGTCTACCAGAAATTTTTATTGGGCTATCAATAATTGGTTTTAAGAATAGATGATTCATTGGACTTATAGATAATATAAATTAAATATATATAATTTAATGTTGTAATACTATACCTCCATATGTTAAATATTTAAATATTTGTCGATGTTAATTTTTAAAATTATATTTTTTTTAAAAAAATAACAAAAATCATATTATCTAA
Organism: Brassica oleracea var. oleracea; assembly: GCF_000695525.1. Classification (NCBI taxonomy): domain Eukaryota; kingdom Viridiplantae; phylum Streptophyta; class Magnoliopsida; order Brassicales; family Brassicaceae; genus Brassica; species Brassica oleracea. Next base: position 33,058,919 of record NC_027754.1, on the reverse strand, counting down.
CAATGATTAATCTTTACTACCTTAAACCAATGAAAACAAATTTTAAACTATATAGTTTATTTTAAAAATTAAACAAAAACTAAATGTTTAATTATTTACTCGATAATATAAATTTATGAAGCGAAAAGTTTAATTTTTTAAAGAACATCTAAATTTGTGAAATGTTACAATATCTTTGAATATAAAAATAAAATAATATTTTATTAATCTTTATATATATATAGTTACGATTTTAATAATGAAATAATAATCCGAAATATATATATATATATATATATATAGAAGAAGATATAAAAACATGTGAAAGTTTAAAACAATCTATTCGATGAAAAAAATATACCGTAAACTTATTATGTTTTAAAAATTGATAGACACATATATTATAATATATACAAATTTAGAATTGAAAACAAAATATTTATATAAAATAAATGAAAACAAAAACCCGCGCGGTTGCGCGGTTCGAAATCTAGTAAAAGATTAAAATAACAAAGAATAAAACCAAGAATATAACAAATAAGTTTTATTATTTTCTTCACTGGTTTTTTATATATGTATCCTTTCTTATTTCCTATTAAAAAATAAGCATGTCAATTTTATTATAATCAAAACTATATCAATAGAGTCTTGTATTAGTATATTGTTCTCGTTTTTTTAATTTATATTATAATAAACTTTTTCATAAACAAATTATGTTAGTTTTTCTATCTTTAAAATGTTTAATTGTTTGTATGGTAATATAGATTAGATTAGGTAGTTCTAGGATTAGTTTTCTTTTAAAATATTTAATTGAATAAATGAAAATTCAAATACCAACAACCAATCAAATTAAGAGAATTAATTCTAAATTTCACCTATGAATGACACCTAAGCAAAAGTCTAAAAACTGATGTCTCAGTTAGTATATAGTAGGATTATTTTCTTCACTGATGTTTTATATATGTACTAGGTGTTTTCCTGCACCATGTGCAGTAAAGAATTTTTTAAATCTAACTTATATTTAAAAATAAATTTTATTAAATATTATAGATTTTACTATTTTCTTACTATTATTTAATATAGATTTGATATATATTAAATCAATTTGTATAAAACTAATAAAATGATATAAAATTGTATAATTATCAAAAATTTATCCTAAACAATATTTATAAAATTTGCAGATATATAAGAAACTAATGTTCTTACGATTAGATATTTAAATTTTAAAAAAATTATAATTTTTTTTGAAAGTTTTAGTAATACAAATTGTATAATTATACAAAAATAATAATATTTCAAAATTTAAAATATTATATATGAATATATTTATTTTATAGATGGTGCATTGGCTATTACCGTATTTAAAAAATGTTTACCAAAAAGAAATATCAATATTAAATGTAATATATGAATTATTACCATATTCTAATAAATTTGCCAAAAATATAAATCAACATTAAATGAAATTATTCATGTCGTATTTTTCCAAAAGCCATGTCATCAATTTCAGTAGCCATGTCATATTTGTTTTGTGAAATTAATTGTAAAGAGTACATGTGGCAAAATCACTTCTCAAATATAGTTTAGGGGATCCTTTCTTTTTTCCTATTGAAAAATAAGCATGTCAATTTTATTATAATCAAAACTATATTAATAGAGTCTTGTATGAGTATATTGTTCTCGTTTTTTAATTTATACTATTATAAAATTTTCATAAACAAATTATGTTAGTTTTTCTATTTTTAAAATGTTTAATTGTTTTTATGGTAATATAGATTAGATTAGGTAGTTCTAAAATTAGTTTCTTTTTTAAAAATTTAATTAAATAAATGAAAATTCAAATACCAACAACCAATCAAATTAAGAGAATTAATTCTAAATTTTACCTATAAATGACACCTAAGAAAAAGTGACTTCTCGGTTATTATACAGCAGGATGTTAGGTCGAAGATTTGAGTTGCAATCATAATCAGTGGCACCGAGACTCCGAGAGTTCAAAAGTAGGCTTATACTAAATCTGAGAGCCCATTGAGAGAGCCACGCAACAGATAGTCATGGGATTTACTACAGCCCACGAAACCCAACAAAGAAACCGAAATGTCGACCCCCTAAAGCAACGCTACCTATAGTTGGTCTTAAAAGCATCCCCTTTAGTGAACCCCCGTGTTAGAAAATTTTTAATATATTTCTGGTGGGGCCATGAATAATGATTAACTTGTTTTATTTTGCTCTTCCATTGGTGAACTTGGAGATGGGGTTCTTAGAAATAAAATTAAATATTTTAAATATTATTTAAAAGTTTTTATTCAATACAATGAGAATTCATGAAAATACAAAGATTATTCATCTAGATTACCAAACCTTTGCCTTATATTTTCAACTAAATCAGCTTTCAAACGATCATGTATCTGTTGATCCCGAATTTGATTGCGAATGCCAAGCATATTACCGATATTGGAAGGGGTGTCCGTAGAGTACGAGAAATCAACCTGGGAACTTCTGCTTGACTCTCCTGCTACGAAGTCAGATGTATCATACTGAGTGATTCGTCTCGTTCGTTCTCTACTATCATATTGTGCAATATGACACAAGTTCTCATAATCCTTCCTATCTTTTCCTTGTCTCATAGTAGAGTTGAGTTTTTAACTATTGCAAACCTCGATTGCAATACTCCAAAAGCACGTTCGACATCATTTTTGGCGGATTCTTGACGTTCAGCAAATAGCTCTGCTTTAGGACCTTGAGGAAGTAAGATGGATTGGATAAATGTTGACCATTTCGGATATATTCTGTTGGTAAGGTAGTACGCCATACGATGATTGTGGACGTTGACCTTGAAATTAACTTTAGGAGCTCGACCTTGTAAAATGTCATCAAAAACTGGTGACCGATCAATAACATTAATATCGTTGAGGGTACCTGGAGCTCCGAAAAATGTGTTTCATATCCAAAGATCATCTGATACCACATCCTCTAAGACAATTGTCGGCTTTCCTGAACCACGTGTGTACTGCCCTCTCCAAGCCGTTGGGCAGTTTTTCCACTCCCAATGCATACAGTCGATCCTGCCTATCATCCCTGGAAACCCGCGTACCTCTCCAATATCGAGTAATCGTTGAAGATCATCCGGTGTAGGTCTTCGTAGATACTCATCTCCAA
>NC_027754.1:33053457-33055736 GCF_000695525.1 Brassica oleracea var. oleracea | reverse complement strand
TCATACGTATCTCCCGATTGACCATATGCCAGCATACGTATAGCTGCTGTACACTTTTGAAGTGCAGATAGCCGTACCTTCCGTGAGCATTTTTTCTTTGCTCAAAGTATGGAACTTCATTACTTAGGCGATCGACAATGCGAAGGAACAATGGCTTGTTCATTCGAAAACGCCACCTAAACATTTCCGGTGGGTATGTAGGATGTTCCCTGAAATGGTCGTTCCATAGTAGATTGTGTCTTTGTTCCCGATCTCTTTCGATATAAGCTCGTCTCTTCGGCTTGTTGGCTTGAACATCAACTATTGAGTCGAAGGTATGATCAAATTGTTGGTCGAACATTTCTTCAAAAGCTTCGTTTAACCTTGCATCTACGCCATTAGACGATGAGGAAGACATTTTTTTCTTTATTTGGAAATTTGGTTAAGTGTTTTGGAAAGAAAGGTAGAGATAGAACAAGTTTGTAGACTCAAGAGAGACAATTTGAAGAGGTAGAGAGACAATTTGAAGAAGTAGAGAGACAATTTTTAAGAGAAGAAGTTAAGTTTGTTGCACATTTGAGCAATAAAAGAAAGACATAGTTTATATAGAGCATCCCATTACATAGCCGTGAATGAAAAAAAACAAAGTGTAGAAACAAACAAAATTCTACACTTTGCCCGTGAAACAAAGATACAGAAACATAAGTTCAGAACAATACAAGAGGAAAGAACAACCCGTGACCATGACCTGCAAAACAAAACGGAACAAGCAAGTAAACAAGTAAATAGAATAGATTCAATCAAGAATAAGTTAAACCAGTAAACAAGTAAACATTGTCTCAAACAAGTTAAACAAGTTGTCAATTCAAAAAGTTAAAGCCACTGACCAGATCAAATCATTTCAGATACGAGTTTGTTCTTCAGAGACACTTCTATATCAGATAGTGTATCTTTGTGGGCAAAGAGACGATCAAGGAGTTTCTGTTTGGATATGTTCTCTTTCACAACTAGCATGCTCTGTAATTGATCAAAAGCTGCTTCATTCTCATGCTTCTTGTGCTTGGCTGCTTTGCAAGCCTTAACACCAGTAGGCCTAACCTCTTCCAAGTCAGGCACCATCTCCGCAGCTTCCTTCCTTTTGTCCTTTGCACCATCTCTGGACAAAGAGTTTGATCTCCATTTTTGATCAAACCTAAGCCCCCTCCAGGCATGTTCAAGGCTGAACTTGACCTGGTAGTCATTTAAGAAGATGTCATGGGCAGCCTTCATGACATCATTCTCATTTTGGCCACTAGCTTGCTCCTTAAAAGCGGTTTCATAGCTTCCCACAAACTTGCACACCTGCTCATTCACTCTTCCCCACATGTGCTTACATTGACTTGCCTCTCTAGGAGCTAAGCCACTGAGCTGAGGGCTTGAATTGAAATACTCCTCTACTCTCTTCCAAAACGCTCCTGCCTTCCGCTCATTACTCACTATGGGATCCTTGCTGGTGTTCAACCAAGCATTGATGAGAACAATGTCTTCTTTTGGTGTACACTTTCTCCTTTCCACTGGTTTAGGATCTTCAGAGCTCTGGCTACTAAACCTAGGAACCTCGGAAGACTCTACGTCTATTGTTTGACTGCTCTGGGAAGCAAATAGGTTAACAAACCTGGGAGAGTTTAGGGATAAAGGATCCATTTTGGTTTTGGTTGGTGTTTTTAAGTTGGTTTGTGTTTTCAGAAGTGGATTTGCTATGTTTTTAAACTAGTTTTTGCTTTGATAGGAGAGAACAATTAAACAAACTCTAACTACCAAACATTCATTATAGTTAATTACACAACAACTAGTTCACATAGAGCATTCATTACACATCAAATCAGTTGAAAAACTCGAACATTCATCACAGCAACCAACCAACACAGAATTAATGAAAGTTATTTAACGGAAATTAAGTTCTAGTTCAGTCTAAGGAAGTCAGAACTAATTCTAGTTCAGTTTAGTTTAGTTTAGTCTAGCTTTTAAAAAAACTTAAGTTCTAGTTCATCATTCACACGGATACATTTTTTGAACATAACAACCACATTTAGAAACAATTATTAAGATTGAGTCTTACCTTTGGTTTTCATTCGAAGAAGAGCTTCTCCAGGTCAGCGATCTGCACAGTGAGGTTATCAACCTGCCCAGTGAAGATTTGACCTGTGCCTGGACATGGAAACAGCAATGAAACTGTGTTAGTGACTTAATAAGTACCTAACTATACAAATATTAACTACGTTAAAGGACAAATATGAGACACTCAAAAGTAAACTTCACTA
>NC_027754.1:33043787-33052353 GCF_000695525.1 Brassica oleracea var. oleracea | reverse complement strand
ATATAATTTAATGTTGTAATACTATACCTCCATATGTTAAATATTTAAATATTTATCGATGTTAATTTTTAAAATTATAAAGATTTTTTTGAAAAATAACAAAAATCATATTATCTAACAATGATTAATCTTTACTACCTTAAACCAATGAAAACAAATTTTAAACTATATAGTTTATTTTTAAAATTAAACAAAAATTAAATGTTTAATTATTTACTCGATAATATAAATCTATGAAGCAAAATTTTTAATTTTTAAAAAACTTTCTAAATTTTTGAAATGTTACAATATCTTTGAATATGACAATAAAATAATATTTTATTAATCTTTATATATATAGCTACGATTTCAATAATGAATAAATAATCCGAAATATATATATATATATATAGAAGAAGATACAAATACATATGAAAATTTAAAACAATCTATTCAATAAAAAAATATACCGTAAACGTATTATGTTTTAAAAATTGATAGACACATATATTATAGTATATACCAATTTAGAATTGAAAACAAAATATTTATATAAAATAAATGAAAACAAAAACATGCGCGGTTGCGTGGTTCGAGATCTAGTAAAAGATTAAAATAACAAACAATAAAACCAAGAATAACAAATACGTTTTATTATTTTCTTCACTGACGTTTTGTATATGTATCCTTTCTTTTTTCCTATTAAAAATAAGCATGTCAATTTTATTATAATCAAAACTATATCAATAGAGTCTTGTATTAGTATATTGTTCTCGTTTTTTAATTTATATTATAATAAACTTTTTCATAAACAAATTATGTTAGTTTTTCTTTCTTTAAAATATTTAATTGTTTGTATGGTAATATAGATTAGATTAGATAGTTCTAGGATTAGTTTTCTTTTAAAAAATTTAATTAAATAAATGAAAATTCAAATACCAACAACCAATCATATTAAGAGAATTAATTTTAAATTTCACCTACGAATGACACCTAAGCAAAAGTCACTTAACTGACTTCTCAGTTAATATATAGTAGGATTATTTTCTTCAGTGATGTTTTATATATGTATCCTTTCTTTTTTCTATTAAAAATAAGCATATCAATTTTATTATAATCAAAACTATATTAATAGAGTCTTGTATTAGTATATTGTTCTCGCTTTTTAATTTATAATATAATAAACTTTTTCATAAACAAATTATGTTAGTTTTTCTATCTTTAAAATGCTTAATTGTTTGTATGGTAATATAGATTAGATTAGCTAGTTGTAGAATTAGTTTCCTTTTTAAAAATTTAATTAAATAAATGAAAATTCAAATACCAACAACCAATTAAATTAAGAGAATTAATTCTAAATTTTACATAATGACACCTAAGCAAAAGTCACTTAAGTGACTTCTCGGTTAATATATAGCAGGATGTTAGGTCGAAGGTTTGAGTTGCAATCATAATCAGTGGCACCGAGACTCCAAGAGTTCAAAAGTAGGCTTATACTAAATCTGAGAGCCCATTGAGAGAGCCACGCAACAGATAGTCATGGGATTTACTACAGCCCACGAAACCCAACAAAGAAACCGAAATGTCGACCCCCTAACGCAACGCTACCTAAAGTTGGCCTATTAGTGAACCTTGTCATGGGGTTGTTAGAAATTTTTTAATATATTTTTGGTAGGTCCATAAATAGTGATGAATTTGTATCTATTTTGTTCTTCCATTGGTGAACCTGAAGATGGGGTTCTTAGGAATAAAATTAAATATTTTAAATATTTTTTAAAAGTTTTTATTCAATACAATGAGAATTCATGAACATACAAAGATTATTCATCTAGATTACCAAACTTTTGTCATATATTTATAACTAAATAAACTTTCAAACGATCATGTATCTGTTGATCCCGAATTTGATTGCGAATGCAAAGCATATTACCGATATTGGGAGGGGTGTCCGTAGAGTACGAGAAATCAACCTGGGAACTTCTGCTTGACTATCCTACTACGAAGTCAGAACTGAGTGTATTCGTCTCGTTCGTTCTCTACTATCATATTGTGCAGTATGACACAAGTTCTCATAATCCTTCCTATCTTTTCCTTGTCCCATAGTAGAGTTGGGTTTTTAACTATTGCAAACCTCGATTGCAATACTCCAAAAGCACGTTCGACATCATTTTTGGCGGATTCTTGAAGTTCAGCAAATAGCTCTGCTTTAGGACCTTGAGGAAGTGAGATGGATTGGATAAATGTTGACCATTTCGGATAAATTCTGTCGGTAAGGTAGTACGCCATACGATAGTTATGGATGTTGACCTTGAAATTAACTTTAGGAGCTCGACCTTGTAAAATGTCATATCCTACTACGAAGTCAGAACTGAGTGTATTCGTCTCGTTCGTTCTCTACTATCATATTGTGCAGTATGACACAAGTTCTCATAATCCTTCCTATCTTTTCCTTGTCCCATAGTAGAGTTGGGTTTTTAACTATTGCAAACCTCGATTGCAATACTCCAAAAGCACGTTCGACATCATTTTTGGCGGATTCTTGAAGTTCAGCAAATAGCTCTGCTTTAGGACCTTGAGGAAGTGAGATGGATTGGATAAATGTTGACCATTTCGGATAAATTCTGTCGGTAAGGTAGTACGCCATACGATAGTTATGGATGTTGACCTTGAAATTAACTTTAGGAGCTCGACCTTGTAAAATGTCATCAAAAACTGGTGACCGATCAATAACATTAATATCGTTGAGGGTACCTGGAGCTCCGAAAAATGTGTGCCATATCCAAAGATCATCTGATACCACATCCTCTAAGACAATTATCGGCTTACCTGAACCGCGTGTGTACTGCCCTCTCCAAGCCGTTGGGCAGTTTTTCCACTCCCAATGCATACAGTCAATCCTGCCTATCATCCCTGGAAACCCGCGTACCTCTCCAACATCGAGTAATCGTTGAAGATCATCCGGTGTAGGTCTTCGTAGATATTCATCTCCAAACAATTGTATTATCCCATTAGTGAAATTTTCCAAACATAAAAGTGCAGTACTTTCACCAAGTCAGAGATATTCGTCATACGTATCTCCCGATTGACCATATGCCAGCATACGTATAGCTGCTGTACACTTTTGAAGTGCAGATAGCTCGTACCTTCCGTGAGCATTTTTTCTTTGCTCAAAGTATGGAACTTCATTACTTAGGCGATCGACAATGCGAAGGAACAATGGCTTGTTCATTTGAAAACGCCGCCTAAACATTTCCGATGGGTATGTAGGATGTTCCCTGAAATAGTCGTTCCATAGTAGATTGTGTCCTTGTTCCCGATCTCTTTCGATATAAGCTTGTCTCTTCGGCTTGTTGGCTTGAACATCAACTATTGAGTCGAAGGTATGATCAAATTGTTGGTCGAACATTTCTTCAAAAGCTTTGTTTAACCTTTCATCTACGCCATTAGACGATGAGGAAGACATTGTTTTCTTTTTTTTTGAAATTTGGTTAAGTGTTTTGGAAAGAAAGGTAGAGATAGAACAAGTTTATAGATTCAAGAGAGACAATTTGAAGAAGTAGAGAGACAATTTTAAATAGAAGAAGTTGAGTTTGTTGCACATTTGAGAAATAAATAGAGACATAGTTTATAGAGTGCATCAGATTACATAACCCGTGAATGAAAAAAAGAAGTGTAGAAACAAACAAAATTCTACACTTTTCCGTGAAACAAACAGACAGAAACATAAACTAGAACCCGTGTCCTGCAAATACAAAACAGAACAAGCCAGTAGACAAGTAGAACCCGTGATCTGCAAAACAAAACAGAACAAGCAAGTAAACAAGTAAATAGAATAGATTCAATCAAGAATAAGTTAAACCAGTAAACAAGTAAACATTGTCTCAAACAAGTTAAACAAGTTGTCAATTCAAAAAGTTAAAGCCACTGACCAGATCAAAGCATTTCAGATACGAGTTTGTTCTTCAGAGACACTTCTATATCATATAGTGTATCTTTTTGGGCAAGGAGACGATCAAGGAGTTTCTATTTGGATATGTTCTCTTTCACAACTAGCATGCTCTGTAATTGATCAAAAGCTGCTTCATTCCCATGCTTCTTGCGTTTGGCTGCTTTACAAGCCTTAACACCAGTAGGCCTAACCTCTTCCAAGTCAGACACCATCTCCGCAGCTTCCTTCCTTTTGTCCTTTGCACCATCTCTGAACAAAGAGTTTGATCTCCATTTTTGATGAAACCTAAGTTCCCTCCAGACATGTTCAAGGCTGAACTTGACCTGGTAGTCATTTAAGAAGGTGTCATGGGCAGCCTTCATGACATCATTTTCATTTTGGCCACTAGCTTGCTCCTTCAAAGCGGCCTCGTAGCTTCCCACAAACTTGCACACCTGCTCATTCACTCTTCCCCACCTGTGCTTACTTTGACTTGCCTCTCTAGGAGCTAAGCCACTGAGCTGAGGACTTGAATTGAAATACTCCTCTATTCTCTTCCAAAACGCTCATGCCTTCCGCTCATTACTCACTATGGGATCCTTGCTGGTGTTCAACCAAGCACTGATGAGCACAATGTCTTCTTTTGGTGTCCACTTTCTCCTTTCCACTGGTTTAGGATCTTCAGAGCTCTGGCTACTAAACCTAGGAACCTCAGAAGACTCTACGTCTATTGTTTGACTGCTCTGGGAAGCTAATAGGTTAACAAACCCGAGAGAGTTTAGGGAAAAAGGATCCATTTTGGTTTTGGTTGGTGTCTTTAAGTTGGTTTGTGTTTTCAGAAGTGGATTTGCTATGTTTTTAAACTAGTTTTTGCTTTGATAGGAGAGAACAATTAAACAAACTCTAACTACCAAACATTCATTATAGTTAATTACACAAAAACTAGTTCACGGAGAGCATTCATTACACATCAAATCGGTTGAAAAACTCGAACATTCATCACATCAACCAACCAACACAGAATTAATGAAAGTTTTTTAAAGAAAATTAAGTTCTAGTTCAGTTTAAGGCTGTTTAGTTTATTTAGCTTAAGAACTAGAACTAAGTCAGAACTAGTTCTAGTTCAGTTTAGTTTAGTTTAGTCTAGCTTTTAAAAAAACTCAAGTTCTAGTTCATGATTCACACGGATACATTTTTTGAACATAACAACCACATTTAGAAACAGTTATTCAGATTGAGTCTTACCTTTGGTTTTCATTCGAAGCAGAGCTTTTCTAGGTCAGCGATCTGCACAGTGAGGTTATCAACCTGCCCAGTGAGGATTTTGATCTGTGCCTGGACATGGAAACAGCAATGAAACTGTGTTAGTGACTTAATAAGTACCTAACTATACAAATATTAACTACGTTAAAGGACAAATATGAGACACTCAAAAGTAAACTTCACTAACCTCCAGTGTCTCAATCTGTTTATTGAGATTCGGCACCCCCTTGATCACCTGCTCAGCCTCCTCCACCTGCTTAGTCAGGCATTCGATCTCCTCCTGGACACCAATCACCCAAGGCTGACGATAATGGAACCCATCAGCCTTGTTTACAACATAAACACAAATCAGAATCGCGTTTGTGCAACATAATTTATAGAAATTTGCCAATTGAGACTTACCTGGTAGTTTTTGCAGGTGAAGAAGCGCTTCCCAGGAAGAGTGTCGTAGTCCTCCTTCCCCCAAACCTCGTCAATGATTCTCCCACCACACGGACACCTTGTCAGAATCCCGTATTCTGAATCGACCACATATCCTAGCATGTTAATGTACTCTTTTTGCCTCTTTGTCTCTCTTCTCTCGTCTGCGGGATCCATCTGTACCAGAAATCGAAATGATTAGAACATAATGATGAAACAATATGATGAAATGAACCCTAAATCGAACCCTCATGATGATTTACAACCATAAAACGAAACCCCCAAATCGATTTAGAACCCTAACTCGAAACCCCAAATCGATTTAGAACCCTAACTTGAAACCCCCAACTCGATTTCGAATCCCCGATAAACGAACCCTAAATACCACATGACGATTTACAACCATAAATCAAAACCCCCATATCGATTTAGAACCCTACCTCGAAACCCCCAAATCGATTTCGAATCCCCGAGATCGGTTTCGAGCCCAAAAATTGATTCTATTAAACCGTGAATCTACTCGATACTGACCTGAGCTCGTGGAGGAGACAGTCCGTCGTTGATTAGATGGCGAGAAGCTCCGGCAGTCGGCGTCGCACGAGAAATCGCCTCTGAGAGCGAGAAACCCTAGTTTTTTCAGAGAGAAGAGAAAATGAATCCTCTCACGCTGAACCCTAGTTTCATCGTCGTCAACACGAAAAGGCGTGGCCAATGGGTGGTTGACACGTGGCTTGAACCCGTATCATACGGGTTCACTCGTAAGAGCCGGATCGCCGAAATAAACCCATTTTTTAATTCTTTTTTCTTTTCAGGCCTATGAACCCGAGCCCTTGAATCCCTTTACATCCTCTAATTGAGATATATTGTTAATTCTATAAATTTTATTATAAGTTTTCAAAAACTGTTTTATATATAATTTTTGATTTAGTACATCTTATATATTAAAACAGAAGTCACAACCTTGATTCATGTGTGTGTTTTTTTTAAATGGACCTAATGGACTTATTCCTAAAAAAGTCATGTTACATTTAATCTATAATCTTATCATTTAAATTTTGGTCCAACCAGAAATTTTTATTGGGCTATCAATAATTGGATTTAAATAATAGATGATTCATTGGACTTATAGATAATATAAATTAAATATATATAATTTAATGTTGTAATACTACACCTCCATATGTTAAATATTTATCGATGTTAATTTTTAAAATTATAAAAAAAAATTCAAAAATAACAAAAATCATATTATCTAACAATGATTAATCTTTACTACCTTAAACCAATGAAAACAAATTTTAAACTATATAGTTTATTTTAAAAATTAAACAAAAACTAAATGTTTAATTATTTACTAGATAATATAAATTTATGAAACGAAAAGTTTAATTTTTAAAAAACTTTCTAAATTTGTGAAATTTTACAATATTTTTGAATAAGACAATAAATCAATATTTTATTAATCTTTATATATATAGTTTAACATCCTCTAATGGAGATGCTCTAAGTAACCAAAAAAGGATGGGGACCTATTTACTGAAACCGTGTTCGAGAAGGTACATGTCCATCAGGCATCTCCCAGTTATCTTCTTCTCCATCCTTTTTCTTACTCTTGGTTGCTGCTGCTTCGTATCTAGTTTCTTGAGTAAACCATCCTTGAGGCCTGAAACAAAATAAGTAAATAACGATGATAAACCACAACACAAACTCAAGCCCATTACTGGATTTGTTTTTTGTTTATCTTATTTTATTGATAGGTTTAATTAGAGTGTATTATAAACGTAAACAACGTCAATGTTTACGGCACCAAACTTTTGACATTATAAATCATGTGGAGCCCACCGTCATTATGCACGCACAGTAACTTCAACTTTTTCACTTCTATATAAATCGATCATTTCGATCGATTGTGAGATATCTCTAAAGACACAATCTCTTCTCCCTTATAATAAAACCTCTCTCTATTCCAGTGTTATCTTCTTTCTACGGGTATAAAATTTTGCTTTGTTTAAATTCTCGCGATACAATAAAATTTCATTTCTTTTTATAACACGTTATCAGCACGATCGTTCTTCAATTTGGTAAAATTTATTTGTATCCTTTATACCCTGCTATAATGGTCGGTATACCGCATCTACTATTATTTATATCATGTTATAATGGCCGGAATACCGCCTATATTATTTATTAATAATTTAATTAATTTATTGGTCGGCCGAGCCGCATTATATTCTGTTTATTTTTAATTGGTCGGCCGAGCCGCCTTATATTCTGTTTATTGTTAATTGGTCGGCCGAGCCGCCGTATAATTTATTTATTACTCTGCATTGACCGGCTGAACCGTCGCATGATTTGTTGCCATAATTTTTACCTTTACCAATTTTTATGAAATTTTATAGATTTGATTGACTTTTTAATACAATATTTTCATACTGATTTTTGGTGCACTCGATTTAACACCAACGGTCACAAAGAAAAAATTTCAAAAATTTTCCTTTTCTCAAACGGTCGTGAACAGTGATTTTCATCTATAAATACAACTCATTTTCACTCCATTTCATCATCCAAAATATTTCATTTTCTCTCAAAAAAAATTTCAAATCGCTCTCCTCCGATTTTTCATTTCAAGAAAGATGATTCGCGCACTTTTGTTTTTATGTGCCATTTTTATTTGTGTTTCTATTTATGGTTTATTCGTTGGAGAATTTACTCCGAGTGAATTTAAGATGAATATCGGTTTAATTTTCTTTACATCACTTCTCCTTGTAATTGCTTGCATGATTAATGTAAACGGTTCCTTTTAATATGAATAATATTCTAATAATTTTTATTTATGTGCTTTAGAAATACAAATGGAAAAAATCGAGAAACTTCAGTTTCCGGCATTGGAAGTAACTGGGACAAACTACACGGCATGGGTTACAAACATGGAGCTTCATCTAGATTCCGAGGAAATACTCGGAACAATAAAAGACG
>NC_027754.1:33011155-33041111 GCF_000695525.1 Brassica oleracea var. oleracea | reverse complement strand
AGGATCTATGACTGCTCATTCGAGGGGGAGCTTACGTAGTTGTACTTTTTTACCTTACTATGGTTTTTCCCATTGGGTTTTCCTAGAAAGGTTTTTAACGAGGCAACATAGACGTTAAGCAAGAAGCGATAGTGACACTGGTCTCCAAGGGGGAGTATTATAAACGTAAACAACGTCAATGTTTACGGCACCAACTTTTGACATTATAAATCATGTGGAGCCCACCGTCACTATGCACGCACAGTAACTTCAACTTTTTCACTTCTATATAAATCGATCATTTCGATCGATTGTAACATACCATCTCTTTTTCTTCTAATAACACATTCTCTCTTGTTATCATGTTATCTTCTTCGTACGGATATAAAATTTTGGTTTGTTTAAATTCTTGCGATACAATAAAATTTCATTTCTTTTTATAACAGAGTGTTAATATGTTTTGGGTGATTATTATTTTAATGTTTCAATGTCTGCTCTGTCTTAAATAAAATATTTCCTATGGGAAGCGATAATGGTGGTGACTGTACGTGAACTTCCTCTTTATTAAATCAAAAGGAATTGTATACTTTGGGAATAAATATTATATTAAGGTGACATAAAGGTACTTTTGCTTCCTTAATATAATAGAAATGTACATGATTAAAAAAAATAAGATTTGATGCAACGAAAGAAGCCTTAAGATTGGCCCAATCGGGCAGTTGTCAATCTCACATGAATCTTCACATAAAAGTATGTATAAGTTTTTCTCTGTGTATGATATAAATGTGGAAATTCGTAAATCAATATACTTTTCAAATACATTATTCGAGAAAAAAAAACCCATAGAAAGCCACATCGTTTGAGTGTCCAAATTGAACTCCGCTCCATTTTTAAATCATTTAATTATGTACTTGTTTAAAGTGTAAAGGAAATCTTATAAGTTTAAAAACTGTTCATTGTAACGTTAGAACAAAGCGATGCTTGATTCCTTTAACGTTAGGATTAGTAATTCACTTTCTTGATTTTAATTTCTCTAGTTTTTCTCTTAGTAGACATGCTTGATGAACCTTATGTATATTCGCAAAATTCCAATTCGACTAATATCTCACTAAAACTGATTAGCGTCTACCAAAATCAAATGTTATCAGAATCAACACAATATGGTGCCGCACCTGCACCGAGTACGACGTATGGCATTTTTGTTTGGTGATACCTCACTTTTAACGTTTAATTTCTCTAGTGGACTAACTTTGAGGATTAGTTATTAGTTATTAGTTATATCGAAATTTTCATATTAAATTGTGTATGTATAATGATTCAGAAAATCATGGTTATGTAAAATAATATAATCATAGTACATTTGTCCATTGATGATCGTTCTCTATTTGGGATTTATAGGACCACAATTGTCTATCTTTCAAATAATCTACAAGATTAGGTTGTCTTAGAAAAAGATAGTTGGACAAAGACTATTTTTCTATTAGAAAAAAATATTTATATTTGTATGTATGAGCAGTACAGTTATTTAAACAAATAGACGGACCAACTATTTCGAATATAATTAAAGTATCAGTGTGTCCAGTGTTATTCTACTACCATATCTACTTTTTTCTACGGCTAACGCTCACCATTCTATGAACTTTTATGTGGTGTGTTAGCTAAATTCTGTTAAAAAAAAATCAAACGGCTTAATCACGTAATCATTCAAGATTTATTTTGTATATATTGCTTATACTAATTCTACCAGTACTCGTGTATTTATTACTATATTTTGTACTTCTTTGTATACTTTACTTGTATTTTCCATGTATTTTAGTCGGCATTTGCAGGCTATATCGATATTTGTGGGTATGACTAGACCCATGTTTGACATCCTAACCCTAATTTAGTACTCTAGTAATATATGAGACTTTTGTATGTTCATTGTTTGGGTCAAATTCTCAGATCTCATACACGGTTCAATTTGTTTGTCGTATGAGAACCTCATTTATGAACTTGCCAGCAAACATAGGGTAGGAGAGGTTCCTACAAATATTTGGTGAATTACCTATCCCTTTGGCCTTGTCTCAGTATTAATGTTGTATGAATTGTGTGTTTGTATGATTCTTGAGGGAATTATTTAGAGAGATTTTCTTCTTCTCTCCACAAATCTCGATATATCCGAAGACCTCCCTATATTTCCAGGGTTCTTGCTGTCTTTTTAGAGCTTTCCTTACCTTGAATGGCAAGCGGAGTAGTTATAAAGTTTACCTAACTCATATAAGAAGACTAAGTTTTATACATGCGGTCAAGTCAACCCTAGCTAGCTAATTGTAGCTAAAATATATATTGATGGTTGTGCGTTATAAGCGGTAAGAGCATGATTAACCCGAGTTCTTAATTTGGGGTTCTTAACTCATGATTTGACATTTTTTTGTTTTTTGTTTTTGTTTTTACACTCTTCGGCTAAGAACCGGTTCTTATATCTCTTATTTAAGAGACGGTTCTTAGTTTTTCTTAGTTAAAAACTAAGAACTTGTTCTTAGCCGAAACTAAAAACTCCACCCTAAGAGCCCGGATTAATCATGGTCTAATGAGGTGAGGTGATTACAATATTCGTAGAGCATGACGATTAATTAAGTTTTCAGTTGAAACCATTTCATCACTATTTTTATTCTTTTGCACTAGACTTGATTTTTATTTTTGATTTCTCTCTTTGCTAGAGATTTTTATCATTTAAGAGAAACCAAAATATTATTAGTTTGAACAATCGGTCTATATATATATATCATGATTTCTTATAATGTTTTTTTCCAGTGTTTCTCAACTACAGTCTTTAATAGTTTAGAACTTCTATCTCGGATTGATTGAAGTCACTGAACCAATAAGAAACATATCAAAAGGTAGAGAGGAAGGGAGATTAATTGATTGTTTTTGTTTTGATACCATGGTGTATACAATAGTAACATGAGCTTGAGACGGACCAAGAAAAAGCCTCTCCACTTAAAAATAGTGGAGACCCAGCACATAAGACGTGGATTAATCTATTGATTAGGTAACGTTATTTAATGTTAAAGAGTAGAGACAGAAAATGTTAAATGACATTTTTTTAATACAAGTGACACGCTAGCATAGGTAAGCTTGGGCCGAAAGGATAATACGGCGGTGATCACGGTGGTATGAGTAAAAATCATTTGCTAATTGTCCACACATTTTGTAAACTCGTATTCTTCAATGAAAAATAACTGATCAATGCGTGTGGGTTAAGAAAAATACTTAAAACACACATTTAAATCTTATTCAACGTACGTAGACATAGTCTATATATATTTCATGGATTATGGATTAGGAAACTTATAGCAGAGTAGATGAATATTATTCTTATCAACGTACGTAGACATTTGCTATTTTCTAAATAAGATGCGCGTATGTTTTATTAAAGATCACCATATAGTTAACGAAAATGACTACAATATAAATGATGATAAACACACATATTTATATATAAAGGCAAAATATGAATAGATCACAACTGGATGCTAGTATACTAGTAGTGTGGAATATTCCGGTAGATATGCCAACTAATTTTGATATGTTTTCATGATATTAAAGCTTCCTTTTTGCCATTTTCTGGTTTAAGAAAGCTTTAATTTGCAAGAAGAACTTTAAATAATTTTGTCTTATCTTCTTCTTGGATTTGAAAAACTATTTTCTTTCCTTTTTCTCTAAGCATATTCTCACTCTCTCGCACACAGTCAGACACACATACACACACTTGACGATATATAATATCATAAACATAGCTTTTTGCCTTTTTCGAGTTTTTACCGGCGATTTCTTGAATATGAGTCGTGTATGGTTTTGTCGTTGCTCGCTTATTGCAGAAAAAAATAATAATAAGTCACTGCCTTTACTGCTCCAATATTTTTAAAAATTAGTATTTTCTTCTGGCATATTCTAAATCAAGCTTGAATTTTCCCTGCAACTGAGGGTGGATTACCTTCCTCTCTTTGCAAAAAGGTTCTGATTATTATACATTTTTACTTTTCATAAAATTTATTTTATTGTATTTTTATATTCAGTCCCTCGTCATCTCTTTTTGTATTTTTCGTTTATAATTTTCTTATTTACAGATGAAGAAGATTAACAAGAAGAAGAAGCAGAAGGAAAGAGAAGAGAGCTTACTATCATATTTTCTAGGGCTTGTCTTCCCCTGTAAGTTTCTTGATTTCTCCTCTTTGACTTTTGACCTAGTTTTCTTCAGGTATATAAAAACACACACCCTTTCTACTAGTTTTCTTTTGTAGACCGTTGACCAGTTTCAGTCTCCACTTCACTGTCATGATTTAATCAAATCTGTTTAGTTTCTTGTTAGAACCAGTTGTGGTTTGCACTACTTATAAGTTACAAATCAAGATTGCTAGATCTGGTTAGTCAAAGATTGGATTGTTTGTCTGTTACATTTTTGCTCTCCCAACTATAAGTGTGAATCTTTGTTTTTTTCTATACAAAAAGATTAAAACTTGGTAATCACTTTTATAATTTGATTCAGTTTGCACTGTTTGATTCAGTTTTTTTAAAAAATTTATAGAGAGGGAATGTCAAAGGCGTACGTAGTAGCAAAAGGGATGGATTATTACCAAGAAATGTTGGCGTTAGGACAAGACCACACCGGTCGTATTCGGGCAAGCTCGAGCAGGTCCAGGCCAAGGAAGGTTCGGATCCGTGAATACAAGATTCCGGATCTAAACGAAGACCCTTGTTTGGATTTGGATGAAGAAGAAACAAGAGAGGTGGTAGTATTCAGACCTCAGGATGCAGATTATTCACAAAACGTTCCTCAGCTTCCTTACGAGCTAGAGGTCGAGATACTCGCACGCCTCCCGCGTTTCGAGTATTGGAAACTTAAGTTTCTTAATAAGCGTTTCTCGCGTTTACTAAATGAAGGTAAAATCTTCAAGGTGAGGCGAGACCGCGGCCTGGTTGAACCGTCTGTCTTTATGCGGTCCCACGGCGACACGAAATGGACCATGTTCGATAAGAACTTCGAGAATTACCAGGAGGTTCCGGAACTTCCTTTACCTTCCGACAGCTCCTTCTTCCTTGGAGATAAAGAATCGCTTTGCGCTGGGACGCATTTGATTGTCACTGGGAACGAGGGAGAGAGCATCGCTTTGTGGCGGTACGAGCTGGAGACGAGCAAGTGGTTCAAGGGCCCCGCAATGATCACGCCGAGGATCTTGTTCGCTTCAGCTACGTGTGGGAGCGTTGCGTTTTTAGCTGGAGGGTTAAAAATGTACGGAGACACGTCTAAGGAAGTCGTGAATGAAGCCGAGAAGTACGATTCGCGGACCAAAACGTGGACGCGTCTCCGTGGAATGAACAAGAGGCGGCAGTTCTGTTCCGGATGTTACTTGCGTGGCAAGTTTTACGTCCTCGGTGGTAAGGATGAGAACGATAAGAACCTAACTTGCGGAGAACGTTACGATGAGCTTACGGACAGTTGGGAACTAATACCAGACATTCTTAAAGACGTGTCTTTCTCATCTGTTCAGTCTCCCCCTCTCATCGCTGTGGTTAATGACAATCTTTACTCGCTGGAAACGTCTGGGAACGAGCTCCGCGTTTACGACACAAACGCAAACGCTTGGAAGAAGCTCGGGGATGTACCTGTGAGAGCTAAGTCTAACGGAGGATGGGGCGTTGCGTTTAGGTCTCTTGGAGACAAGCTGCTTGTGATTGGAGAATCGGTGGGACCTTCCAGGACAGAGACGATGTCCGTCTACACGTGTCGTCCCTCTGCTAATCCCGAGGAGAAGCTGCTTTGGGAGGAGTCTAAAGGCTGCTGTGGTGTTAAGCTCAGCCATTTTATCTTAAACTGTTGTGTGATGATTGCTTAAGGGTCTTTTCTCTGGAGCAAGCAGAAACAAGGGTGGTAACTTTTGTTTTTTTTTAATGTGTGTTTTGAATAATGCAAGTTGTAGCGTCTCCAGACGCTGAGACTTAATAACTGTTGTGTGGATTGTCTTTCTTGTTCGGCTTAAACGCCGGCGTGATTATGTGAAAAAAAATAACAAGCTTGTTTAAACAGAGTAATCCTACCTAAAGCAGAGACTTTCTTATCACGGCCCATTCTAATGTTCAAAGGCCCATTCTAATGTTCAAAGACAACTACACGCCGTTTTGTAAGTAGGCTATTAAACTGCAGGACGTTTTAACGTCAAGCAGGTAAAGAGTCAAGGCATGGTCGGTGGTTCTAGCTAAAAGAAATTTATGTTTCTGTCACTGTTTCATAAATTTGATCATGGTACAGGACTTTAAAGACACATTGCAAGATGTAAGGCCTTCAGTTTCTCAGGACGAACTTAGAATCTACAACAACCGGAACAATCAGTTTGGTAGTTATAAGCCCTTTAAGACTGAGACTGGCGAGTTAATACAATCTTATCATATATACTATCACTGATCCTTTTGTTTCTCTTGAATATACATTTGTGTTATCTATCACAACAATAAGATATACAAATACAAATACAAGAGTTTTTACAGTACCTGTTTAGACCTAAGAATCCAGTCTCTTTTTTCTTATGTGCCCCATCTGTATTGTCCCCTGTCAAAGCATTAAAGAGAGAGACATTTGAACAATCCACAAAACCAAAAACTTGAACTAACATTTCTATGTAACTTACCTATATGCTATATATTTTTTTTTCCCTTTCTGAATGTTTTGCACCACTAAACATTCTCCAACGTGCTTATTCGATTAGCCCGTTTCAGGAGACTCCTGTATTCAAGACTCCTTGACCACTCATCAACCTCGCGTGCACGAAGAACCGGCAATGGATGTGATAATTGACTCGTCTGAGCATTTCTGTATATAAACAAACAAGAAATGACCACAAGTAACAATAAATTAAAAATTTCACCGCTACTTTTTTGATTCTCTTTACCTTATGTACCAGCCCAAGGGGGATGAAGAAGCTTTGTCATATGAACGGGCTTGTTCTAGAAACGCATCAACATTTAGCTGATCAGCAATTGATGGACATCCTCCAGCTAACTTCATTAGAACGGACACAACAACCTCTTGGAAGCCACATGAGAGAGGTTACAAGAAAGAAGAGAAACATCACTAGGTATTTTTCGTCTAATTTTGAAGCAATTAACGTTTAAAAGGTTCTTTTATTGTTTTAAAACTAGTACCTTTGGATCTTGGGCCACGAGAAGTGCTGCACGGTCACAGGTCAGCTCTGCTGAACGTAGCCAACGAAGCATCTGTTCTTCCAAGGTTCGAGCTATCATTTGCCCAAAAGCTACAAACAACATAATTCAACTTAGTCACTACAACTTTGTGAGACCGACGCAGAAGAGTGAAGGACCTACCAGGGACTGTATAAGCCCCAAGAGTAAGAATATTAGCGAAGGTGAGCCACACGCCGTGATCACACTTCAGATGGCCTAGCTCATGAGCCAAGACAGCCTAGTTTTTTTTTGTACAATTAAAAAAAAAATTTAACTAATATGTGGGATTGGCCAATATTAATAGTAGCAAAAAAGCATGGAACTTGTAATTGCAGAGTATGAACCTGAAGCTCCTGGCGAGTAAGAAGCTCGATGAGGCTGGTATGAACGACAATGAAAGGCTTTTTACCGCTTATCGCCAGTGTATACGCGTTTGGAACAGGACTCTGTCGAACATAGAGATCAGGAGCCTCTATGTTCAAAATCTCAGCAGCTTCGACCAACAAACAGTGAAGATCAGAGAGCTGAGACATCAAAAAAATACAACAAGCATCATGTCTCATTGTTGGCAGAGACATAAAAAAAAAGAGTATAAAACGTCGTCCAAAGAGCTAACCTGGTTCTTGGAGACAAGAACAGAAGTACCAATGTTCTCAAGAAGCATGATCTGTTCCGTCGCTGATCCTAACAGAGCTTTCCCGAACTCGTTCAACCCCGGAATGGCTCTTAGTAACAACGTGTTCTGTAGTTACAATTCAAAACATCGAATCAACGCTTTTCAATTACGATCATAACGAAGATATTACTCTTAGTAATTACTAATGTTATTAATAATCGGTTTAAACGGTCCTATGCGTTTATAACCGAAACAATTTTCTTAAAACCTGCAATTCAATTGTAGTTTAAATAATTTTAAATTGATTCAAATAGGAATAAACTGGTTCAAATTAATCTAAACCGGTTAAATCAAGTAAACCAGACCTGCTTATCCAAAGGATGTCGAAAATCATCGGCGTCGAGATCTTTGAACAAGAGAGGAGGCACGGCTCTGCAAACCGGAGCCCTAACCCTCGACTTACGCACCTTCTCCGCACCGAAACCGATGGAGCTCCGTGAATTACGACCAGAACTTAATCTCTTCTGCTGTATGTAACCTAAACGACTACTTTGTTCGCCGCTCTGATGGAAACAGAGGGGCAAGATCGGAGCAGAGACTGAGACAGCCATGAGAGAGAGAGCTGAGAAGAAGCGACGGAGGTGCGCAGGTTAGCCGTAGGCTTTAGTATTCTAGTATTGTACGCCGCTTTTAATTTGCGGAAGAGAAGGATAAATAAAGAAATAATATTTTTTCGGTCTCTGCAGTTTCGTTTCGGAGACGAACACTGTTTGCCGACCACAACCGTACTTTAATGGTTAGCATTTGTCGCGCCTTCGTTTTCCCGTTGACCGTTATTTTCCTTCCTATAACCTCTTTCATGCCTGGGCTCTCTTTAATGGGCCTAATTATAGAACTGTTTGATAAAGGCCCATTATATGAACATCAATTAATTTGATTATGTTGTCATCTGCTTTTCTTCTTCTCGAGTTTGCTGGGAAAATTTGTGATCGATCGATTAAAACAGATGTACGTAGAAGACAAATCATATTAGCTTCATTCGAATTGTTAATCATCCTATTTGAATCTTTGATCTAAGCCTTTCGATTTCTCGGAAGCAACCGTCACGTCTCCGGTACCTGATGAAGACGTGACGGTTGCTTCCGAGAAGGACGAGCTCACGCTTGGAGAAATCATCAACATCAAGGTTTCTCTCGATTTTTGATGCGATAAAGTCTCTTTTAGTTTGGAGTATTTGATGAAGAAGTTGATTGTGTAGTTGGTGGAGAGTGGAGAGAAAGATAATCTGATGGAGCTTGTGAGAGATAGATTGGTGGAGTCTGGTCGGAAAGATGGGATGAGGGTTGCTTGCAGGTGCTCTTATCATTGACTATTCATTTGAAAGTAACTCTTTGATTTAGATCAATCTTTAAAGCTGGTAGATGTTGTTGGTGTAACGTAAAAGGTAATCAACTTTTTGTTTGTTGGTCTAGAAAATGGGTATGGTTGAAAGCTGTATTTCGTTTTTTTTTTTTTTGGTACTTGCAGGGAGCATGTAAAGAAGAAAGGGAGAAAAGATGTCGCAGTCGATGAACTAATCCGAGTTATCACTCCCAAAAGCAGAGGTATACAAACCCTTTTAGGATGAAACCGGAACAAAGAAACCTCCGTTAACTTAGTATAATGTTCGACTTTTGTTTGTTTTCAACGGACCTTCGTCGTGTATGTGCAGCTTCAGTACCAGATGCTGTGAAGCAAGAGCTGCTGAACAGAATTCAAAACTTCATTGGATCAGCTGCTCCTTGATGGTTTTGTCTCCTTTTTTTTTTTTTTTTTTTTTGGGTCAAAGATGGTTTTGTCTCTATGGTGCGGTGGTTTCTAGTTTCTTCTTGTAGCCAACACTTAACCGGAGAAGAATTATAGATTTTACCAATTTATCATCTTTGCTGTTGTAGAATTAGTTCTTTCCTATTTCAACTCCTTTTTGAGCCAAATGAAACAATGCCATCCTTAAAGATACCATTTATGATGATTTAGGAGTACCATATGAGATCAGATCTGCTAGATCCTTGGTTTGGATAAGCATCTGGTTTGGATAAGCATCTGGTTTAGATAAGCATAAGATGATGGCTTTATGCTTAAAAGTTAAACTTGCTATTTAAAACATTTGTTTTTCCCTTGCACAAAGCAAACACAAACAGTAGCTCATACCATTGGTTTGGCTCTGTTATTTAGTCTCACTTTCTCTCTACATAAATTGTTTGTTTCAAATCTCTCACAAAGCACAGACACTCACACATTAGACACAACAAGAACAAGGGTAGTCGCTTATTCGGCAGAGCTTCTTCACCCTTTTGCTTGCCTCAAGACGCACACAACTCCTCACTTCTTAGTAAACCATACATTTGAATTCGACTCTTATCTAACTCCCAAAAGCTTACGCTCTTATGGTAATATGCATATATATAGATAGATTTCAGATCACTTCCCCTAGCAACGTGGCATTGCAGGGTTGATCGGCTTATGCAGAACCAGCTTGTTCGCACAGATCTAGCAGATCCAATGTCTGCAACAAAACATCATAATGGAAATACATAATCAGCCCACAGGCCCCTTACATGCAAAGGTTTTCTGCTTAAAACCAAACTCTAGATCCATGGATACGCACCTCAGGAACAGAGAGCTCAAGGCGGAATTTTGGGCCATCATAGTGGTGAAGAACAGGCCTGAAGGAATCCTCTTCCAAGGCTTTGCATATTTTCCTCACTCTGATCCTCACCTGTTACGATTTGAGACAAAAGTAGTCGACTTGGTACAAAGTATCAATATAAAGACTAAAGGAAGTTACTATTGTGATTGTAAATTTTACCTGAGCCGGAAATCTTGACTCTCCTTTGCACTTTTTGTCTTCCCAGGCAGTCGCATCAATATTAGTACCTCCAAAAGTTGTTGCCTAAACCAGGAATAATATCAAGGAACAACTTTCAGTTAATGGAAGCTTCAAAGACGTTGCTATGATACGAGATATGGGAAGGAGAAGAAGGACGAGAACAAACCTCAAAGATACCATGGAGCTGGTGAGTGGTGTAATTGTAAAGAAACAGAGGTAACCCAGGTGTTATCGCCCGGACAGAGTCCCTGTACCTTGGAGGTAAACCTGGCAAATGGACACAAGATTTTAAAACGAAATGCATTGAGAAATCATATTGTAAAATAACATGTATGTCGAGATAAAATTACCAAATAGGTGGCGTTTCAAGTCCTCCTGCATGGTATCATTGTTGCAAACAAAGATGTAGCCGCCAAGAACTTCATTCCTCGGAAGCGTCTCCGATGCAGGCAAAGTCTTAAACCTCTTGTCAACATTCATATTCACATTATCATTATTGCTGTGCTTGTTGTTGTTGTTGCTCAGCTCCTTGTTAGCAACAACATTGCCACTGTACTTGTTAACCTTCATGTTGCCTCCACTCTTGAAGTCGTTCTTCTGGAAAACATTGTTCACGTTGTTGTAAACATTGCTCTGCATCGGAGCTTTGCCCATGCCTTGCACATACTTGCCGTCCAGGTTCAACATGTTGAAATTAAGGTTGTTGTTGTCCTGGAAACTAAACTTGTCGGTTGGCCTGAACTCAGAGTAGGGCTTGGAGAGATCGAGGTTGTTCATCCTTTCCCCTTTCATCCTAGTCTGCTCAGCGAGCTTGGTTGCGACAGTGGACCATTTGTGATCCTCTGAGGCTCGTGACTGACCTCGGAGCTCATCGCCCAATTGCCAGAAGCTGTCCATAGTTCCCTAAATCTAATACAAACAAAGAGATCACTGTTAAAACTCATTACATAGGTTTCCTTCACGCATTAACTTAAAATCCTAAATTATCTAATTAACACGCAAAGTTTGAAGCTTTCACTCCTATTCGATCAATTCACAGGGAAAACAATCCAAATCGAAGCTAATCCAAAAAAAAATCTAAGAATCAAAAACCCTAAATTATCTAATTAACACGCAAAGTTCCGTCAAATTTCAAACATTTCACAAATTCATAATCGAAAGTGTCAATAGCTGGACTGAGAAAGCCAAAGCTCTGAAGTGATCGGAGTGTTTTTAACCAAAAAAAGACCCAGAGATTTCGGAAAAAGAATCTTAAGCGATAAACATCAAAAATCGAAAAAAACAAAATAACACCAACACTAGATTTAGGGATTGGATTATACAGAGCATATAAATCGAGAGAGAGAGAGCAGACCTTAAGCTTCGCTTCCTCGAAAGTCGCCGGAGATGAAGGAGAGAAACTGAAGAAGGTAAACACGTCAGAGTAAAGAGAGAGATGGTCCTGAATGGTGTGGATGGATCTGTAGATTTATCAGACCTACTCTCCCAAATAGCCCTTTCTTTTCCACATTAATCACGACATTCTGCCATTTCCGTATAAGCCACGCGTCATTTCTTAAGTAGCTCTCAAGTTTAACTTTTTTGGATCCATTGTTTACTCCTTCTCGGCCGTCCGATTAAGTTGACAAATTTTGTTTATAAGCTTATAAACAAAATTAAATGTTTTGTTTTTTATGAGGTCTCTTTTGTCACGAGTGGAACAAATATCCCATTTTCAATAATATTTTTAAAAAAATTAAATGTCTTTTTTTTAACACAAAAAAATATATTAAATGTCTTAATATCCAAAACCTCTAGGGACGATTGATATTTATAACCTTTGTAGTGTGAACTCCTGCATTTTATTGAGGTAGAAGATCTATTTATAAATCTGGATTTTATGGTATCTTTTTTTGAGAATTTTTTTTTTTTTATGGATTTTATGGTATCTTACAAGAAAAAAAAACTGAATGAATGGTATCCGTTGTTACTCGATAATATATTTGAAAATTCGAAATTGCACGTGTCTCCAGAGACACAAGACGAATAAAAATGCTAAAGAAGCATATACGAATAAAATAGCCTGTTAAGAAAAAAAAAACACGTATAAATGTATAATACTTGGAATGTAGAATAAGTCATAGTGTGGGAAAAAACTGAAAATGTATAAAGCCCACATGGTTGATATCCCATAATTTTACCAACCAAATTTTATTACCTTTGCAATACTGTATGTCACGATAAATATTGCTTCTTCTTTTTATTCAAAATCATATGTCACATGTGAGAATAATTATTACTATATTAAAATCTATCATTTCTTTCACCAACAAGCTTCAATTTACTTTTGTTTTAATAATTAGACACATTCAGAAACGAAATATAGACAAATATGAATGTCTGCATTAACTTATAAACACAGTATTCAAGCCAAAAAAAACTTATAAACACTGTACCCTTATGTTAATAAAACACTAAATTCTGATCCGCGCGGTTGCGCGGAGTATTTATATTTCTAGTGTATGTTTTTAAATAATTTTTTTTATGATCTGACGATATTTTATAAAATTCAGTTCGTGTTAAAATTATTTGTTTTATTTTTTTATTTGCCACCGGTTCGGTTGTAGATTTTGATTTTTGGTTCAAGAAATATAGTAATTGTTCAGTTATTTATGAATTTAGGTTTGGTTTAGGTTTTGTTATTTTGGTTTTGTATCATTTTGAACTTTTTTGTACACACTTTTCGTGTCAAATGTTTTTTTATCAGACAAATTTATATGTAATATGTATAAGTTAATACTATACATGTTTTTGAAAATATTCTTACATATTTGTTTAATAGTTTAAAATGTTTTATCGTAGAAACAATCGTTTTCATATATATAATTTAATAATATTTTGAATACATAAATATTAGTTTTTTATAAAATTTTGAAGATAAACTCACGTTTTACACTTGTAAATTTTGTTGATCCGTAGTCAAAAGAGCTTAAAGAAAAAAAAAACAGAAAATGCTAGAATATCAAAAGAATATTGCAACCTCGTATAAATTTACATTTTGAAGCTTTTGGAAAATTTTACAAACAAATAGCAATCAAGAAGTGTGAATTGTCGTGAGACCTCCCCACTGTTCCTGTAACTCACCTATACATCTGTTATTAACAAATGATTTACAATTACTTTAATTTTTTGAGGCTCTGATATGTTGCATGCATGATTTCCTGTGGATCCTTTTTGTTGTAAAAACTTCCCATATGAAACAATCTGCAAGAAACTTTTAAGCAGTAACCCGTTGCATCTGGAACTACATATGTTTTTGCGAGCTTGCTCAAACAGAGCAGAGCATGCTTGTCATTCCTTGAGGAGCTCATGTCTAGCTTTGGGCAATAACCCACTACAAAGCTGTATATAAGGGTTCAAACAAAATTGATTTTCAATTTTTTTTAAGTTTTTCCATACTGATATAGACTTCTTACTATCCTAAAATTTTAAATATTAATAGTCATCATGAACCTTTCTTGAACAGTTCCTTTACTCAATTTTTTCACCAGATTTTCTAGAGTGCCAAATTTTTTTCACTCATTTTTACACGAACTTGCTGTAATATATTACAACACACACCATTAAGCACAAAACAATAATTGGAAAGATATATAAAGACACTACAAACTCACGTTGACAGCATCAAGGTTCTTCCAAAAATAAGCGGTGCAGATGACTGTATATTAGTAATAAAGTCAATGACTTTCATTCTCTAGCACACAAAAAACACTCATTCTCTATTGCTTCTTAGGAAAACATCAAGAACAAAGAAAAACCCCAAAACTTTAGCTCGATTTTTTCTTGGGTTTCCCTAGACTATCAATCATATATATTTGTTCCGAGCTCAAGACTCAACAGCCTTAAGCACCTCCTAAACGAGCTTTCATCACTAATCAAACTTCGAATCCACTCTAAAGGAGATTCCTTCCGGTAATCTCACCACAACTAATTTTCAAAACCATATTTCTCTACTAACTCGACTACCTCAACAACTAAACTTTTTTAGGTCAACTTGATTGATCAAAAAACTGTAACTTTTCTATTTACCTATTATGAGATCCAACCAAACACAAACCAACGAACCGAACACAACAGAGCCAAGATAAAAAAATCAAAACACCTCCACCGTTTAACTTTATTGCATTCTGCAACTTGACGACAGTGGAAGCATCTCCTTGTTCACAGTCTGATCCAGCTACTCAAGGGAATTGTTGTAATTAATGGGTGATGCTTCTAGTGATGAATCTGTATAATCTCGACGCTATCGATGACTCCAACCTGTTGCAATCATAGTTAAGATCAGGAAGAGTAAGGTCTGGATTCTTAGGAAACCCAGAAACACTGTCTACAGAAGACGTCTCCAAGCTGTCTAGGGTTTTTCTACGCTATAGAACAAATCGCGATTGTTGATAGATGATGATGATATGCACAAACACTGTGGTGGCCTACAATGAATTGTTGTTTTACTGTAGAAGAATGAATTGGAAATTGATTTCAAAAAAATCGTGTATGAATTAGGTTAAATCATATAATTGTCACTATGAGGTATGTTGACATTAATCCAGTCTAATAGTCTAAGAATTAGATGATAATTGTATTTTTAATGAAAGTCATATACATCTAATCTATTAAAGAGATATGGAGTATGTTTTTAATACATAGTCGCAACATGTTTAATAGATAAAAAAAAAATGTGTCACGGTAATTTCAAATATGATTCTGTTTTAATAGATTATATATAAAATCAGTAAATGGAATTCAATGTTCTTGACTCCGATAAACGGAGTTATCAATCATTATGTCATCACTAAATTTGGATATGCGTGTACAAATTTGTACATTTACATTTATCATGGAAAAAAAAGAGACATGAATCATTGTCTAAAAAATAATAGTACTAGATTTTAAATATATAGTTTTCAAATTTAGAAACCTATATCTACTTGCGTTTATGATTTCAAAACACGGAAACATACTTTTAGGGGAACATCTTAATCTTGTTTCACGTGATGCTGTACCTTTTTGCAAAGCCTCTTTTCCTACTTTCAATATAGTAGTATTGATTCACTAAATAATATATGGGTTATTCTCTGTGAGTTTACATGGGGCAGGCGAGATTAGTCACATGACTCTCATAACAAGCTCACATAGTCGTTGGACTAACATTCATCACACATATTTGTTTGTTCTTATTCCACAAATTATATCATCGTTTTGTAGAATAAAATCTGATAACGAATTTGGCAATTGGCATGGTGCCGGACAAGAAGACGACGCTATATATTTTCTTCAAGATGGTAATACTAATATCATTATTTGTTCTTTTTATTTGTGTTGGGTCATATGCTGAAAACCAGCGAACTGTCTTGTAACACATATTCGAAACGGCAAACAGTTGAGACGCTGGGCTTTACTAGCATTCACATGAACTGTAATTAGGTCAGGCCCAAATTTGAATTATCATTATGGGCTTGAAACCGAGAACTCACACGAAGGTGCGTGTGCCTCGCAACAAGACACGCGAACCACAGACGTTCGCGTCATTTGACCACGAAATGCGAAAAGTTGCCGCCAACTTTACAACTTCCCTCGCTTAATTACATTCCCTCACACCAAAATTTACGGTAATACCCTTCATCTTCCCCAACAAGCCTCTCGAAAGAGTGAAATTTTCAAAACGTTTCAACGCGCTTCCCTCCATGTCTCTTCCCTCTTATCCTCAAAACATTTGAAACCCCTAAAACCCTTCCATCCCCATTATAAATATCCGTCTCCAGACTCCCAAGGATAACCATCAAATCACATCTCTACATTAATCTTATCATCATTATCCAAAAGAATGCCTTCCATGGCAGAAGAGCCGCTTCTCACCCCAACCCCAGACAGATTCTGCATGTTCCCGATCCAATACCCGCAGATCTGGGAGATGTACAAGAAGGCCGAAGCCTCTTTCTGGACCGCCGAAGAAGTCGACCTCTCCCAAGACAATCGCGACTGGGAGAATCTCAACGACGGAGAGCGACACTTCATCAAACACGTCCTCGCCTTCTTCGCCGCCTCAGACGGAATCGTTTTGGAGAATCTCGCCTCGCGGTTCATGTCCGACGTGCAAGTCTCCGAGGCGCGTGCCTTCTACGGGTTCCAGATCGCGATTGAGAATATCCACTCAGAGATGTACAGCCTCCTGCTCGACACGTACATCAAGGACAACAAGGAGAGGGACCACCTTTTCCGCGCGATTGAAACCATCCCTTGCGTCGCGAAGAAGGCCCAATGGGCCATGACGTGGATCGATGGATCTCAGACTTTCGCCGAGAGGATCGTCGCCTTCGCTTGCGTCGAAGGGATCTTCTTCTCCGGTAGCTTCTGCTCGATCTTCTGGCTTAAGAAGCGAGGGCTCATGCCTGGGTTAACCTTCTCCAACGAGTTGATCTCCCGAGACGAAGGCTTGCACTGCGATTTCGCCTGCCTGATCTATACCCTCCTGAGGACGAAGCTCACGGAGGAGCGCGTGAAGTCGATCGTCTGCGACGCGGTCGAGATCGAGAGGGAGTTTGTGTGCGACGCGCTTCCTTGCGCGTTGGTGGGGATGAACCGTGACCTGATGAGTCAGTATATCGAGTTTGTGGCGGATAGGCTGTTGGGTGCGCTTGGGTACGGGAAGGTGTACGGTGTGGCGAATCCGTTTGATTGGATGGAGTTGATCTCGCTTCAGGGGAAAACGAACTTCTTCGAGAAGAGAGTTGGTGATTACCAGAAAGCTTCTGTTATGTCTAGCGTTACTGGAGGCGGCGCGTTTGATAATCATGTGTTTTCCCTCGACGAAGACTTTTAGATTTGATATTGTAATAAATTGTTGTGACGATTATATCATTGTAATATTCCGTGTATTATCGAGTTTTTAATTAATGGAATTCCCTAGCTCTAAATCTCCATGATTTATGGTTTTATACATATATTATACTAGTTGGTAGACTAATGTGTTTTCAAATTGGATGAGAATAAGAAATGGCATGGGTAATGTTGCTGTTAAAACATTATTTTGAAGTTTTGATTCTGAGAATTTTCAATTCTGCAGAATCAATATCAGATTATGGATTTTTAGAGAAAAAAAGATAGTTTGAATCTTCAAATGATGTTTTTGATGTACGATAATGGTTAGAAAAAGTGCAAACTGCATTGAAACTATACATGAGTTGGTGAAACGGCTTCTTCAAGTGTCTCGCTCAGATAGGTGGCTTTTTGCTCTCTTCTAGTCTGAAGTCTTCGTAGGTAGATTAAAACTTTTTCATTTAAGTGACTAGATTAGGAGGGTTAAATACGCCAGTTAATAGGGAGAAATTGGCATGTATAGAGAAGCTGAACTTCGACCAGATAATATGAATTACGTGAACAGCCAATGTCAGCTTGGTTATACTAAATAATATGAATTCATTACAGTTCATTGTCTAAATATTCAAGCGTGCATAGTGCAGCATTTGAAAATGCTGAAGCATATGAGTTAATTTCCTCTCAGCGACCAATCTACTATCCTCTAAAAGGTTTAACCAAAAAACTTCATAACACTTTCTTCTCGATACCATATAGATATATAATTCATATGACTGTATGAGAACGAACAGAACGAGTTCTTCAGCGTTGAACTTATTCAAAACCACAATGGCCTTTGGAATTATGAAATTATCTAGTGAAGAGTGATTCAGCTTCAACTTGACCTCTGAAAGAGCTCAAATTGTTCTAGCATTCATTGTATCATTTTTCAGCTTCAGAATTAACTAGAAAGTGCAGATTTCAAGCCTGAGGCATTGTTTTTGTCAGGGAAAGAAGCTGGAAGAAGAAAAGTTTCACCAGTTTTTGGAAGCAGATAACTTCTTATTCCTCACATGCCACTTCAATTTGTAAACCGAGTCTCTTTCTCTATTCACTGTCATATACTTAAAACTCAAGGTCAGAACAAAGTATGAAAGTATATGCACTAATGTTGCCAGTCTGTGTGGTTTTATGCCTAGAGAAGATCAATCATTTTTGACCATTCCCTTTTTTCGTGGGAGACCAGGTGGTTTGTGATGTGGTGGCTTATGCAAAGCTGTCTATCTCTTATTAGGAAAGTCATGGCAATTTGGAGGAGACCACTAACAATGAACGTTTAAACGTATTCTGTCGCACTCCACCAATTAGGACATGGGTGAAGTCCTTTCACTAAAACACATGTTTGTCACGTTTATGTCAACAAGTTGATATGGCCGAGTTGGTCTAAGGCGCAGGATTAAGGTTCCTGTCCGAAAGGGCGTGGGTTCAAATCCCACTGTCAACAATTTACTTTTTTTTTGCTGTGCGCCGACGTGTTACAGTGACATCACAGTCTAGTAAAAGTTTAAAAAATAGTAAACCATCAAATAAAGTGAGTCCAGCGAAACATGAATCCTCACACAACTTGATGGATCATAGTCTCTCTTTTTCTCTCTAAAGCATACTTTTCTTAACATCACTTTATATCCTTCCATGTCACAGAAGTTTGTCCGTTCCTCCCAAAGCACTCTTTCTTCCCTGTCACAAAAGAACCATAATCTTCTATTCTCACCTGCCATTATCAACCCATTATACTATAACGTCCCGACCGCCCACGGCTAATGGGCCACCCACACCCGCTCTCTCGGCCCGTGGGCCCCATCCCATCTGACGGTCGGTCCGTTAATTTTTGAAGGCTCGAAATCATTGTTTACTGACCCTGCAATCACCACCCGACCTTTTTCTCATGCTTTGGCCTCACTCGCACGCTATCGCGAATCACTTCCCGATAGGTCACCCATCCTTCCATTACTCTAGTTCAAGCACGCTTAACTCTGGAGTTTTTTCAGGATGTGATCCGAAAAAGGTAAGTCAACTTTGGTGACATAGGTAGCCAAATCAATTCTCTTAAGCCTTTTCACATATCACAACTCGGGATGTTACATATACATCCCCACACGGATATAAATACACACGCTTATGGATTTGCATGGATCGATCAACTCTATATCTCTCTCTCTCTCTCTTATAAATACTTAACAAGAGAGAAGAAGATAGATAAAGATGCCTGATTGGGGACCGGTTTTTGTCGCGGTGGCGCTTTTTGTGTTGCTAACTCCGGGAGTGTTGATTCAGATTCCAGGGAAAAACAGAGTGGTTGAGTTTGGAACGTTTCAGACAAGTGGTCTTTCCGTTATAGTTCATACGCTCATCTACTTCACGCTTGTTTGTATTCTCTTGCTCGCTATTCAAATTCACATGTACATCGCCTAATCTAATAAAATAAATGAATCTCTCCATTTTTTTTGTACTAGCTTAGTGTATTCTTAAAGTTATATATATCGTCAAGTTTTATTTTACTTTGAATTGTGTGTAATTCGCAGTTTGTTTGATACATATATAAGAAACAAAGTGGTCTCATATCTACCACCATTTTATGACATCTACGTGTATGTAAGGGATGTATAGAAGTTATATGATATATATACCGTTCAATCTAGTTCTGGATTTTAATTACGGTTTATACTTCTTTTCATGAGATGGACAGGAATATAAATAATAAGTTTTTCACTCGATAATTCGGTTTGATCTAGTTAAATCATCATTTATGCATGTGGGCTCATTCATATGTTCTTGCTTAGCGATATATTAGTTGTTTCAGCCAAAAATGATTTTATGTGGTATATACTATCAGAAAATGATATATCAAAAGTATCCAGATTGTTCTCCTGACCAAGAAAACTTGCTGGATTTGAATTAATTCTCATTAATTTCAGCAAGATTTCATATGAAAATAGAATTTGTATTATTAATCTTTACAGTCGGAATACATAGGTAAACTTTTATTGCTTTGATGGTACTATAATATTACAGTAGAGATCAGTTTTAGTAACTGTAATATTAGGAGTGTGAGGTCGGTCGGTCCACCACCAGTTTTTTTTTTAAACAACGGTTATCATATTAAAAACGGAAAAGAGTTGGGCCCGTAGGCAGGTTTTAAACAGAGGGAATTACACAACAATGAGTCTGAAGGGCCTGTTTAGCTAAGAAATCAGTTTCCCTGTTTTGAGAACGAGGGATGAACTGGAAACAGATAGAGACGAAGAGAGAAGAGAGGCGATCGATGTCTTGGAGAACGCCGTAAACCTCTTTGATCTGACTCTTGTTGACGATAGCTCTGATGAGCATTTGGCAATCCGAGAAGACTGTTGTGGATTGTACTCCCGCTTTGATCAATTCCTCAATGCCGTTCCGGAGAACGAGCAATTCAGCCATAAGGGGAGAGTTGACGTTGTCAAAGATCTGTGAACCTGATCGGGCATGGTGCGGGAGGTGTTTGTTAAGAATCCATGCGGTTCCCGCTCGCTTAGCTGTGGAGTCCCAGACGGCGTCGACGAAACAGGGGTTCTCAATATCTAGACTAATCAACCTGATTGGAGCAGCTCTTTGCGGTATGTTTGGTTAGTCGGTCCACCACCAGCTAAAAGATTAAATATATTCGGTTAAAAAAGTTACTACAAAAATTCAATAAAAAAAGTTACACGATTAAATTAGCATTAATAATCGGCATTAGTATTTTCGCGCCTTCCTAAGTACTTTAGATTAATGATAACCACGAGATTATTTAGATAAAAATTAAAACACCCCCATTACTCCATAACGTTCGTCCTCTCTAGATTCTTCCACCTCATCTCTCCTCCTGTCCTTTTCTATACTCACCGCTCTCTAAAAGGTTACTTTTACACGACAACAATGACGGATTGGGCTCCGGTTATCGTCGGCGTCATCTTGTTCGTGATTCTCTCGCCGGGTCTTCTCTTCTCGTTGCCCGGAAACAACCGAGCGGTAGACTTCGGTAACCTCAAAACCAACGGAAAAGCCATAGCTGTTCACACTCTCATCTTCTTCGCCATCTACTCCATTTTGATCATCGCCGTCAATCTCCACATCTACACCGGTTGATTCTTTTCTGGGTCTCTCTCTGTTTCCCTTGTTTGTATGGAGTAAAGGTGTACCCTTTATGGAAAACGAGTCTATCAACTCTGTAATTTAGGGGTTTTATTTACCTTTAATCTATAGTTTTTTTTTTCTTCTTGTTGATGTTGTAACAAACAGACATGATGAAAGTTGTGTTTCGTACTTGTATTGTAATATTTACTTCAGTTTGCTTTTTTACTTTAAAGTCTCTTTAACTCTGTTTATTTGCTCAAATTCAGACAAAAGTTGCTTACTTTCTGTCATCTTGGTTTAGACATGTTGAACGAGAGATTTGTAAATTACATTAGAGTTTGTAATAAAACTCCGTTTTTTTTTTGTTACGTACATTTACATGATATAAGAGAGCAGAGAGATCAGAAATGGATGTGAACTTGTATAGCGATCACCAAGATTGTGAGTATACAAAAGTATATAACTGCGTGAACCAAAATAGCGATACCGCTCGTGCTCATGTTCCCGAACTCGACCACTCTCGTCCTCGCTGGAATCTGAAACAGTAGGCCTGGTGATAGTAGGATGAACAGAGACACCGCTACAATCACTGGCCCCCAGTCTGCGCTCATATGTAATGTAACGACGGTTTTTGATCTCTTTGCTTCTTAGTGTTTGTATTGAAAACGCCTCTTGTGAAGTGTATGTGTGTGTGTAAAGAGTGTTTGTTCTTTTGCTGATGAAGATGGAGTCAAGTGGAGAGTTATGTAGAAGGTGATCGACGACTCTTTTCTGTCGCTTTTCTTGGTGGCTAAGTAGAGAAGGAAGAAGAGGTTAAGATTTAAAAGCTTAGTGATAGGTATTGTATTTCTATATTGGCTTTAGCTTTTTGTGAACTTTGGGGATGATTGATCAATCAATTGTTTCAGTGCTCTTTCGGTAGAGTTTTTGCATTTTTTATGTTAAAGAGTTTGCTCTAAAGTAGATTACTACCTCTAAAGATGATACCAAGATATGCGTCAACTTGATAGTTTTCTTAGTAGTTTATGTTTCCTTTTTGTTTGTTTCTCCTTGATCAGTGACACCGGACCGATTGAATCTGGTCTGGTCTAAGAAGCATCAAGTTCAATACCTCTGTTTCTTGTGATTTCTCTATGTTGAGTTTCATAGCTTCTAATCTTTGTTAGAGTTCAAGATCAATAGTCAAAGTGGGTCGTATCATCAGTTAGACATTTTAGTTGCGGCAGTGATTCGTTTGAAACAGAGATGAGACAGTTACGAGCAGTTTAACACATATGCTTACTTTGAACTGTTTAATTTGAGTAATATAGAAGCTTTATTATTAATTGCCTTAAACTAGACTACATAACCTTTTGACAACACAATAATAGATAGTGATTTTATAGATTACATATAAGTTTCATAGGAGAACATCAATGTAGGTTTGTTGCAATGTGTGTTGATCTTCAAAGTTCAAGAACAAGATCTGCACAAAAAAAAAAAAGCAAACGTTATGAAAAACTCTTGAAAGACGGAAATAAAACAGATTAGTGTTCAAATGTTGTGTATAGGAAGGATCTTGACTTACACTCTGCGTCAGTCTTGATCCATTTTTCTCTTTTCCTGTTCGCTTCCGAGATGGAGCTTGAAAACGGACGTGGAGTCTTGAGATTGGAGCCGTTGGTGCAGCTTCTTCTGTCATCTATCTCGTTATCGTCTCTTGCAGGTGTACAGAGAACAGGATGGACTTTACTCCGGAAGTTTTGAACATTCTATAACCAAAACAAACAAAAAAAAAACACATTAACTTTCATAATACTTTTGACCAATATAGATTTGAAAATGCTTGAAGAAAAAAAAAGACAGAACCTTTCTGATGTCTTTCTTCTTGTGCATATAATCATCATTGTCATCTTTTATTGTCTTTGAAGAAGACATGTAGAGCTTCTCGAACACCCTTTTA
Organism: Brassica oleracea var. oleracea; assembly: GCF_000695525.1. Lineage (NCBI taxonomy): Eukaryota > Viridiplantae > Streptophyta > Magnoliopsida > Brassicales > Brassicaceae > Brassica > Brassica oleracea. The sequence goes on along the minus strand of NC_027754.1, from coordinate 33,017,504 downwards.
ATCAAATATCCTGTGCCATGTTTCTCCATGGTGTTACACTCTCCGTCTACCGTCTTTCTTCTCTTGAAAAGGCTTGTAAGTAAACCCTCTTTCTTCTTTACTTCTTTGCTGCTCTTTGTAAACTCAATACGTTCTTTACGTACATCAACTGATTCTCTATGTTCTTTTGCATTCGATCTCTCAACCTGCTTACTGCTACTATCCTCCGGATATTCCTCAAGCAACTTGTCTACCTTCTCAGTAATGAGCTTTGCAATATCTTTGTGTACTCCGCTTACATCTTCTTTTGCAACTGAAGTGAATCTTGGTGTTTCAGGATCTCTACCGAGCGTCCCGATCGTTAGAAATCCACCGAACCCGTCTTCATGATCAAACTCGAGTTCCTCATCAGCTTCTGGTGGTTTCGGGTCATGAGATGGTCCATAGAAGGAGAAGGAGAAGGAGTTTGTACGGATGTCTTGGACTTCAGATGAAACCTGAGCTCTTAAGCAACAGAAATTACCTGAAAGATTGGTTGTTCTTTTATATATATAATTTAACCAAAAGCATATTATGTATAACGTTGTATGAAGATGAAGATTTAAAAGGTTTTACGTAAGAGAAAAGTTTTGCTATCATATAATCAAACCTTTGAACTCCTTTGATTGGTCTAAACCGTTTTGCTTTATAGTTCGAATCCAACTTAGCAGCTGCAAGAGATGGAATATAAACACAATTAAAGCTCACAAAGAGAAGAATATTTTGATTAGGCTTGGAAAAATGGAATATGTATACGCACCTTCATGTTTGTCTTCGCTTTCTTGCTTCTACTGTTTTTCTTTTAGTGTTCTTTTGGGTTTTGTAGCTATATATATAGGGTATTAAGATATGCTTGCATATCGAGCTTAGTATCAACTGTGAATATTTAATGTATATATGTTTAGGATGATTTCCATTGATGTCTATATATGTGGTTATTGGATAAAGCAAGTGTATATCTATTTATCTAATTGTGACAGAACTATCATATGGTAATAATATTATTTATACGTGTGATCATGATTTATTCCACCAATTTTTTTTAATTATTTACATATTAGATCATTTTAACAGAACACACAATCACTATTTTACCCTTGAATATTTTTAAAATTTTAGAAACTTTCTATTTTTACTATAACAATTTTTTGTCTGGTTAAAAAAAACAAATTTTTGTTAAAATTTTATTATTTAAACAATTTATTAAAAATATACATAAATGTTAACTCAGTTTTAGCCTTAAAATAAAAAAATACAAATTGAATTTATTATATTCTGTAACTCCAACATTTTTAACTTAAACAAAAATAAATATTTTATCACAAAAACAAAAATTAAACAGGATTTTTATTAAATTAGATTTTGTAGAATACATTTTTTATTAAATTATATTTTGTAGAAATGTAATTTCACGTTTTTAAATGTGTGGGTAAGAATCTAATCAATTTGTTGTTATTGTCCGTCTTCTCATGTCGTATGTGTTGATGAGAGAATCTAATAAACGACACAAGTGTAAAAGAGTTTCGATAAGGACCAGAACAATGATCGTGTGATCTGCATTCGTCGTGAATTTCTTACGTGGGCAACGTCTGAAAATGTATTATTAGCACGTAAGATGGGACGTTACAGAAGTAGTGAAGTGTTTCTTTTGAGCTAAAAGATATGCTTAATACGGAAGTGTCTGGCTGAGGTCGAGACTAAAGAGAGTCATAAGCCACTACTTCGCCTCTATTTTGTTCGGACATGTTTGCGAACTTCTCTCACAAACAGCCACGTGTTGTATCATATGACATGACAAGACACGATACGATACAGTCGTAACTAATTGAGATCATAAGTGTGTACTGCTCATTCTTATTATTATTATTATTTTTGATTAACCTCGGGTATCTCAGGTCCATGGAGAGGCCCAGACTAATCTCCAAGAAAAGGTGAAGCCCATGGATAGACTCTCTCTCCGGGTATTCAGATGGACCCTAAAGCATATGCCCATATCCGTGTTAGGTGACCACGATAATTGTGACTTAGGGTGTGACTGGTAACCATTGAAGAACATTAAGAATGATTAGGAAAAGAATGAATAGGAATAAAATTTTGAGAATGGTGAGGAATGAGGGTTTCTTATCAAAATTAACAAGGAACAAATTTACATTATAATTCTCTAAAAAAAGGGAACGAGAAGGAATGAAGAAGAAAAAATATTCCTCATGAATGGTAACATTTTTGAGGAACTTTAAAGAATGTAGTGTTCTTCTTCGTTCCTTTGGTTACCATTCAAACTTTTAGTTTCGCGGAGCAGGTGGATCAAACCTGAAACGTGTTGGCGTCTCAGTTCCGTCTCCTTACCACTCGACCACAGTCACCCGGTCATGTACTGCTCATTCTTGCATGCTTCTTTCCTCCAAAAGGAAAGTGATATATCTTTAAAAGGAATGCTTTCTATCTTTAAGTAAAAGGCGTGCAAGCAATGGAACTCTCTAGTTCTCCGAGAGAGTCCCACTTGCGACCAGGTTTTTGTCCTGGCTCTGCCACGTCTCCGACATTGGCTATATTTTGTTTTCCTTTGGGTGCAAAAGGCTAAAAAAATTTGTGTATAATTTTAAGGGAAAATGATAGATGTGACCCCAAAAGAATAAATATAACCCAATGATGTGGTGGATCTATGGGGAAACGATTAATGTTAGAATATATTAACAAGATGACGTAAGAAATATAATATGTTGAAACCAAAACTTATATAATAAGACTTCAACACTCTGGTACGTTGTGTGTAGTAAACAAAAGAAGAAAGAGCTATATTTCAATGTAAGCGTTTATTTAAGATCTTTCTGATCGATACACATGGGGATTGATTTGTTCCGTACGCTCATTTATCATCGCACTATTGCACATGCGAAAACCTGACAAATGAAATAGTTAATCAAAACGTGCTTAACATCCCTCTTGGTCCCCTTTTTATGTTGTATTTTTCTCACATTTCTTGTAGTTGAGGTTTGCGAAGTTTAGGAGCCACCAACACTTCCGATCGATGAATTTGCTAAGACGTTAAACTTCATGAACATTTTTGTTGGTTAAGTTTTATTATCTTTTCAACGAATCCAAACTTCAATCCAAAATAATTATGTAAGAATCCTGATATTTTCTTATCGAATGTCAATCTATCACATGAACTGCAACTGGAGCTTGAGATGTTTACTAGCATGGCCTAGTCCAGCAATAATCTTGGGCCCAACAAGCAGAATAGCTGTAAAGTTTAGTGTAGCAAAAGAAAATAACAAATACATCTTTATAAATAAACTTGAGCTCAACAAACAAAATAGTGTAGCATGACCTAGCCTAGCAATAAACTTAAGCCCAGCAAACAAAATCTTGGTGGCATCTACCACACTGAGTAGCTAAACATGGGAATGGAGATCCCTAGATCAACGACGATACCAGATGCATTGTAGCCGGAATCTGACAAGACCACGACAAGCATGAACCGAAGTGGAAAGGGCAGATTTGAGATCTTTTTCCTTTTATCAGTCTTCATGAGGAGTGTATTGATCCAAATATCAGATATATTGAAGTGATAAGGTTCAAACTTAGAATAAAACTGAAAAAGGCTCCAAAATTACATAGTACAGATGTTGGTGACACATAAATGACGATAGTCACAATACATGCACAAACACAAACACGCTAGACTTATGATACATGTCATGACCTTTATACTCATAATTATACCAACATTTATGTACAATATTGTTTTCACCTCGATGGAATTAAGAAACCTGTTCAAACAATTTAAAAGAAAATATATAAATGTGTTTCATACGCTTCGACCAATTTTTAATATGAACATTCTATATGATTTTCTAGCTGACAACGCCATTATTCTAGAATAAACCAAAACAAAAAAGAAGTAACAACTTACAATGATCCAAATTTGCCAAGTAGTTCTCATGAACGATTTGTTAATAAGATAAGCCAGGTTATGTAATAATTAGATATATGATAGTTGATGTGAAATTCTGGCTAATTAGTTGGCTTAATTTTCTTACAAAATATAGTTTTGTTTTCACAACAAGTTCATACATTGAAAAGAGTCGGCAATTAATCTGAAAAGTTGTTAAGGAACGGTAAACTTGTAATGATGAAACTGCACACCCATCTCAATCTACCATAATTGGGGCACGATTGGTGGAGATAATTGTGGCACAAACTCTTGAGATTGAGTAATGTCAAATACTTAAATCATTGAGGAAGAAAATAGTCATATGAAAATAAAGGTGAAAGGTAAACATAAACAAAGGATAAGGACTTGGGTTGAATAAATTGGATGAAGATTTTATCTTGATCTAGGCTAACCAATCAAATTCCACCAGTTTCGAATGGAGATTTAAATGAGAAGTATAATTATATTTGATTTATGCACTTATGAACGATTGAGATTAATTAACAGCCATTTTCTCCAGAGTGTTTTCTTTCTAGATGTTCACATATATAGAAACACAAGGGGGAAAATGAATATGTGTAGCAAGTCGATGGTTATACACTAATACGGGAAAAAAGATTTACGTATGGTTTATAGACTGGACTTGTGTATAAAAAAATGATACGACTCAATTGCTAGGTGCAAGACGCCATAGACGAAACCTCTCCCTATTATATTTGGAGATGGAACTTGTTAGTAGGCTATGAAAACAATCCTTACGAGTTACGAGCAAGACCCCTTGTCATTATGAGACGAGAAACGTCTAGATTTTCGTTACTCCACAACCTAAATGGGTCGAGTGAAGGATGCACACCTAGCACATCATCACATTTGGATTTAGATGGTCGCCATACAGCTGCTAAATTCCATTGATTTGTATATTGATTAGAACTAAACTACAATTGTAGTTTAATGTTAATATTTTAAAGCTCAGTGTGTGTATACACGTTCATCTTGAATTCGATATTCTTGAGAACTAAACTATCGATACTTGGCTAATATAAACTTGAGTTTTGGTTTAACTAGTTAACATGGTGGACAGTAACAAACAATAAGTTCACCCTATGACATTAGTCGAAAGATATTTCAAATTTGGATCAGACAATATGGTACGTTTTTGAGTTACTCCATTCTCTAATACTATATACGTTTTTCCAAGGTCGACCGGATGAGCTGTAGTACATGTTAAAAAAACTAAATTACACTTACTATGAAGTTTCAAGATCAGTCGTGGAAGGTGGACTGAGTCATTTTTTTAATTGTTTTTGCTTAGATCATCTTCAAATTAATTGTATAATATTATATAGTATGGTAAAATTAGGGGAAAAACTAAAAAGGCAGCTAGGAAAAACTGAGAATGGAAGGAAAAAGGGTAATGTGATGGCATATATGGGCGGGCCCTTGCGTGTCTTTGCTTTTGGAGCATAATTCAATCGAAAATTTCACATGCACCAACTCAAATTCTATATTTACTTTACTCCACCGGTCCACCAAGAATGAACCATGCCGACTATTAATTATCAATTATATATAAATACTTATAAGTATAAACGACTATAAAAGTGATAAATTCTACCACCTCCACAGAATAAGATCACGGTGTCTAAAAATACGATATAGACTGTTGTGATAGATTTACCACCTCTCAAAGTCTTCGTTTTAAGGGTACGACTGGTACATTAGAGAGTGGTTATCCCTTGATCCTTAAGTGTGATTCTTAATGATTATTTAATATTTTTAATGTATTTAAGTGAGGTTAAGAACCATAGTTAAAAAACTCCCATTTGGAGTGCTCCAATGGAAGTTTTTTAATTTTTTTTTTAAAGATAAAATTTATTTATTAATTCAAACATATTAAAAGATAACATTTAAAACATAGATTTTTTTTTAAAAAAACATAAAAATAAAGACTAGTACACTACAAGAAAACACATTCTTAACGACGAAAATTAACGAGGAAAAACAACCCTCGTAAATTTGCGTCGAGTTTACGACGAATTTACGTGAAAAACTAAAGTCATCGTTATTTCCTCGTAACGTAACGACAAAACTGTTTCGTCGTAAAGTGGATGTAACTTTACGAGTATTTTACGAGGAAAAACTATTTCCTCGTAAATACGACGTAAACTTTGCGTGGTATTTACGAGGGAATAGTTTACGTGTATTTAGCGAGGAAATTTTTGAATCCACCAACTTTATAGGTGTTACACGTTTTTTTTGCCCACCTAATTAATTTTCGTCGTAAATTCATAGCAAAATTACAACTACCAGATTCGAATTTTCCTATAAATATGGATGTTTAAACATCATTTTAAACACACCAACAACAAAAAACGTGAAAGAAAAAAAATGGCT
>NC_027754.1:32963058-33001320 GCF_000695525.1 Brassica oleracea var. oleracea | reverse complement strand
TCATTTCGTGGTTGTTACGTGTATTTTGCGAGGAAAATCTTTCAAGGTATTTACGTGTAGATTACGAGGAACTGTTTTCGAGTTATGTACGAGGAATTGTAGCGACGTCCTTACGAGGAATTGTAGCGACGTCTTTACGACGAATCGTTCTACTTCGTCTTTACGACGAAATATATTCCTCGCTAAGTTACGACGAATTAGCGAGAAAATATGTGTTACGACGGACGTGTAACGAGCAAACGCGTTTCCTCGCTAATTCGTCGTAAAGCCTCTTTTACGACGAAATAATGAGGAAAACCGCCCTCGTTAAGATTATGTTTTCTTGTAGTGGTACAATAATCGAGAATAATTTGGAAAAACATCTGAGCTCAGTAGTTGTCTCCAGCACGTCCAAATTTACACCATATATATTCAACCAAATCAGCTTTGAACTGTTGATGCATTTGTCTATCACGAATTCTAGTTCGAACACCCATCATATTGGCGATATTTGAAGGGATATATGTAGAATACGTGAGATCGACATGTGAAGTTCCGGTATCTTCTCCTTGTTGGAACTCTGAAATATCAAAATGAGTGTATCCATCTCGTTCGTCTTCTACTATCATATTATGAAGTATGATACATGCTCGCATAATCTTTCCAATTTTGGCTTTATCCCAAAAAAGTGCGGGATTTTTAACAATGGAAAATCGAGCTTGCAAGACTCCAAAAGCACGCTCGACATTTTTTCGGACAGCTTCTTGATGTTGAGCGAATAAAGCCGCTTTCGGACCTTGTGGTATTGGAATAGATTGGATAAAAGTTGCCCATTTCGGATAAATACCATCGGTGAGATAGTAGACCAAATGATACCCTCTTCCATTGACAGAGAAAGTAACTTGCGGAGCTTGACTTTTTATTATGTCATCAAAAATAGGTGAGCGATTAAGAACATTGATATCATTTAAGGTACCTGGAGGTCCAAAAAACGCATGCCATATCAATAAATCATACGAAGCAACTACCTCTAACATGATTGTGGGTTTACCCGAACCACGTGAATATTGACATTTCCAAGTGGTGGGACAATTCTTCTACTCCCAATGCATAGAATCGATGCTCCCTATCATCCCGGGAAAGCCACGTTGCTCACCAATATAAAGTAGACGTTGAAGATCAGCCGGGGTTGGTCTTCTGAGGTACTCATCGCCGAATAAATATATTATTCGTTCCACAAAATGTTCCACACACAACCGAGCTGTCGTGGCACCGAGTTGGAGGTATTCGTCAACAACAACCGGATTTTATAAATGAAAAGAGCTACCGGATTTTATAAATGAAAAGAGCTACCGGTTGGCTTTTAATTGCCTTTACTCTAACAAATTTATTAAATTTGATTGCCTTAGCTCTAACAAATTTATTACCAAGCAAACTCCCCTAACACGCATTAATCAGATTTGAGAGCTATCAGAAGCATTCATCACCAGCACAACCACAATATAACAAGCATATTCACTACCCTACCCTAACTCTAACCATCACCTAACTATAACCACCACCAAACTGTAAGCATTTATTAACATAAGTAATGAGATCAATTTTGCACACTAACCTCACCTACAGGGGGTGATACGCCTCCAAGAGCTTTAAGAGTGGCGTTGAGATGAGTTGAGAGCTACTGGTTTTGATACGCCTCTTGTGTTCCGCTCCTTAAGTTCTCACTAATTTGTGCATTCTGATCTTTCCCTCCTCGCATGATTCATCAATGCAAACCAAATTAGCAAAGCACATAGTGTAACAAAGAACCATATAATCAAAAACAAGTGTCTTCATATTCATAACACCTAATTAAATCACCTTTGAACTTTAGACATATGATCAATCAAAACCGATAGAGTCTGTTGGGAGACTTCTTCCTCTCCAGAATAGCCGATAGAGAAATCTTCCTCACACTACCTGATCAGAAAAAAAAAAAGGGATTCACCTTTGAACTTTAGACATATGATCAATCAAAACCCTAATTGAGATTAATACAAAGAAGGATGAGGTGAGAAGGTTAATTACTTGGGTAGTTGATCTGGAAGTTGAATAGATCGTGAGAGCCATCTGAAAGAGCGACGGAGTAGACCGAGAGAGTCGTCGCCCTCTCCATCGTTCCTCTGACATCGAAGACGACAGAAGACAGAGAAGTCGCCGTCAAGTCTCCGAGAGTCGTCGATCGTGGTGGGTTTCCACCGTTTCTCTGACGGCGAAGATGAGAGAAGACAGAGGCGACGCCGTGAGAACCGAGAAACTCGTCGATCGTGGTGGGTTTCCACCGTTTCTTTCACGGCGAAGATGAGAGAAGACAGAGGCGACGCCGTGAGAACCGAGAAACTCGTCGATCGTGGTGGGTTTCCACCGTTTCTCTGACGGCGAAGATGAGAGAAGACAGAGGCGACGCCTTGAGAATCGAGAGACTCGTCGATCGTGGTGGGTTTCCATTGTTTCTCTGACAGCAAAGATGAGAGAAGACAGAGGCGACGCCGTGAGAACCGAGAGTTCGATCGTGGTGGATTTCCACCGTTTCTTTGACGGCGAAGATGAGAGAAGAGAGAGGGGACACCGTGAGAACCGAGAGACTCGTCGATCATGGTGGGTTTCCACCGTTTCTCTGACGGCGAAGATGAGAGAAGACAGAGGCGACGCCGTGAGAACCGAGAGACTCGTCGATCATGGTGGGTTGTCATCGTTGATCTCACGGCGAAGAGGATAGAAGACGGAGGAGAGGTCGACAACATCGACAGAGTCGTCGATCGCTTGCGGAGAAAACGAGAACAGGAGAAGAAACGAGAGATAAAATGAGAAAAAAAAATGAAAAAAAAACAGAGGTTTTTCAGTCTGACACGTGGAAGAAAACACCATTTAAATTCGGTTCCAAAAATAATCCCTAATCAAAAATCGATTATTTCCTTTTCTTTTATTTTACATTTAATTAAATGAGCTTATTTCATTAAGGACTCTCTTAAGCACCAGCGATATTCATGGTTTTATAGAGTAACTGAGCGATACTTCAACTAGAGTAATTAAGAGGTAAAATACTGGAGTAATAAAGATAAGAAAAAAGAAAAGTCAAGAGTAATTTGTTTTTCACCTCAAAAACAGTGAGAGAAAAAAGTGAGGTATATACCTCTATTTAAACAGTATCAAACGTAATAGAGAAAAAGCTGTTTTCATCTGATTGGTAAAACTAAGTGGAACTAAGTGGAAAAATAATTCTCGCTAGAAAAATTAACGCTACATGTACCTTTCAATCACACCCTAAGTGTGTAAATATTTGTCTGAATTAAGTTACAAAAAAGAAAAAGAAAAATTGTCTGACTACTAACCTAATAAGTCAATATGCTGACAAAAAAGTCAATATGTATAAGTCAGTCATACTGACAATTATGGATATATAATGTGGTAAATCTTTATAAATATAAATTTGTAACGGTATTGTAAAATAATCCCTTATATATTAATTTTGAGAATCATTAAGTTATTAAGTTATGTCTCACCTAATTAAGATGTCAATTTTGCTCACGTGGCAGCATAAAAATCAATTGAATAATTTGTAGATCCAAAATCCAATTGGTAAGAAACATTATATTAACCCAAAATATAAGAAACATGAATTATTTCCTTAATTAAATAAAAGCTACGGTGTTACCTAATATGATTAACATATATGTGACAATTAATGATTATAAATAATAAAGATTTTATAACAATATTTGTATCCTTCTTTTTTGTTTAATTATATATTGTTAAAATAAATTAAGCAATCACATTAACCACATAATAAACAAATTAGGAATTTTCTTATATGTTATATTTAAAATTTTTTAAAACGATTTTAAATTACAGAAAATGTTAAAAATCCTTTTGAAAATTTTGTGATCAATAGTTTTTTTTGTTATAACAAGATACAATGATCATAAAATCGTATTAATATAAATTTTTAGTTAATAGATATTCGTATTAAATAATATATATATATATATATTAATGTTGTTTAAATTAAACTATGTCTGTTTAAAAATACATAAATATGTTAGTTTTGAAATTTGCATCAAAAATATATCACATCGAAAATTTTGGTATTAATGGTTTAATTTTTTTGTTACATCAAATATACAAATGTTAATAAAACGATATGAGTAAGAAGTCTCAATAATAAATATTTATATTAAAATATACTACATATTTATGTCAATTTCATTGAAATATAATTATATACCATATAAAATAAATAAAATGATTATTTTGATTTATTTACCATAAATATATTGTAAATAAACAAGAGGTATTATGTTGATTTATGTGATTACTCTAATCTCCTATATTTTAATTGAGAAACAACTCAACATGTTTAAGATTTTATTAATTAATATTGTTCAAAAATCTTACAAGGGATCAATACAGCTAAGATTTATTTAGAAGCTATTGAAATCAGCTAGCGAGAACATGGATTGCACAACAAATTTGCTTTCCTAACCCTAACCCCCTTTCTATTTGTCACAACACCGACATAGAATATTTGGAAGTGTCGATTGACAATTTAAAATGATAACTTTTTATGTCCAGTCCATTGTTTTCCTTAAATAAGTTTAAACATTTTTGCGTACCCAAAATCAATATGAACCATCATCATTTTCGTTTAAAATTTTGTCACAATAAAAATATAGGGTTGGGCAAAAAATTCGAATCTAAAAAAAACAAACCAAAACCAATCCAAAAATAGTAATGAACTTTAGCCAAAATTGGTTAGATATCCGGATGGATTCAAAATTTTGTTATCTAGAGAACCGGAACCGAACCCGATTCGAACCAAAATATTTTGGCTAGCCGAATATATCTGAACCAGATTTATATATGTAAATATATTAATTATTTTTCAATTTAATATCTAGAAGAATATACAAAATATAAGATATTTTTAAGTTATCCAAAATACTTGGAAATATATAAAAATAGTTATAAGTACATGTTTAAAAGCTAAACGATATTTAAAATACCTAAAATACTTAAAATATCTTTTGATTTCCTATCCAAATATTTAACCTAAACTAATTTTATGTTAAGTTTAAGTATTTGGCATACATTATTCAAATTTATATGTTATATTTTATTTTTATTTTTTAGATTTTGAAAAATTAAAGTATATATGAACTTTAATTTTTGGAAAAAAAAAAACTAAATAGGTTATCCAAACCCAAACCCGAACCAAACCCGCAAGAATCCGAACCGAACCAAACCCGCAAGAATCCGAACCAAATAGTACTCGAATGTCCACCTCTAATCAAATGTAGAAAAAAATTATTGATAACATAAGATAAAATATTTAAATACAATATATTTAAAAAAAATTCACCCTGCATTACTTATACAAAATCTTGGGGATGGAGAGTTCATTCATTAGAAAGTCTTCAAACAGTCCTACCAAAAAAAAAAAAAAAAGTCTTCAAACATAACACTTTTTTTTTACCAAAAAAAACCTAACACATTCTCAAAATTAATTATTACTCCTTAAAGATTAGCCAAGAGATCATTTAATATGTATCAAGAGTTTTAGATAATTTGGCAGGTACAGTAGAGTATTAAACGTGATTATGAGCGCCATTAATAATTCATGCCTTTAATCATCAAGAGTAGTTAAATCAATTAGGATTAATTGAACTCCAAGACTTAAGTTGAATGATGATACTAAAAAAAAAAGTTGAATGATGATACGAGAGGTGCAAGTAAATAGAAAAGAGAGTGACGGTATGATGTTGTCGGTCCATAAATGATGGAACCTCAAAGTCATTCAATCTCTCTAGGGCTTGCCCTACAAGCTAACCAAACCCTCTGTGGACCTGACAATTTTCGAATAATACCATTGATCCATTTGAAAGACTAGTACTTCCTTCTTTGAGAAGACGTTGACGTTGACTCTGACTACTGTTTTAGGTAAGGTACGTATCACTACGTAAATTGTTTCTTCTTTTCATTTTCTGTTTGCTTATGGTAAAAAGAGACTATTTAGTATTTACCATGCAATCTTGTATCCTAGTATATAAAAAGTAGTATTTTATGATTTGTGCTAACATCGTAGCTAAGACTAAAAGCCTTAACAACATTAATTTTTATTTCTCTCTTTTTTACCGTTTGTGTTTAATCATATCGTTTAACAACAATGTGTAATACTCACTCCGTTCCTTAAAGATACATATTTTAGAGAAAAAATTTGTTTCTAAAAGATTTATTTTTTACATTTTCAATGCATGTTTTATTAACTAATTGCAAACTTTAAAAATCTTAATTGCACTAATTAATTTTTTATTGGCTTAAAATTGTGGAAACAAGATAAACACAAAAAATTATGCAAATTTAATGTGTTTTACTAAAATGTTTGAAAAACCTATAATTTTGTAAATTTAATGTGTTTTACTAAAATGTGTGAAAAACCTAGAATTCAGATCTTTTAGGAATAGAGGAAGTAGAATTTTTTGTCGAAATAGGTGAGAGCGAAAAATAAAAAGTCACTGTCTTTCCACATTCTCTGGTCGATGGCCTCTGCCGTTGGTACTATGAGAGGGTGGTTACCCCTTTCCTTCTTGTTTCAGTATTTTTTTGTGGCTTGCTTATTAATCTAGAGGGTTTTAGATCTGGTTGGAGGCTTCATTTTTTTGTGTTGAAACAGAGAGTCTCAAATTAGAATTTATGGCCCTCGATCTCGTCAGATCTACGGTATGTGGTAGTGGATTTATAATTACCGGCTGGTTTGAGTAAGACGCGTAGACAGCGCGTGGTGAGCTCCTACATATGTCAATGGCAAGTTTTAGTTGGATCTGAAGGGAGGCGGTGGAGCAAAGGGGCTTATGAGACACAATCTACAGCAACGGTTTTCCATAAACTATCGATCTGGTTTGTTCTTTCTATGGTATTAACTAGGTTCATGTTGTCCGTGTATGTTAGTTTAAATGTGTCCAAGTATGTTTTTACCTTCGGGATTGTATTTATGCAATCGCCGCTTCTGGCTCCAGGATTGTATCTCTAAACCGTCCGCTCAAGATTATGATGTCGTTTCATTACGACATCCTTTGTAACTTGCCTTTTGGCTTACCTAGTTTCAAATCAATATAGACAAAAAAATATAACAATGTGTACTATTAGATATGTCAGAATTAACAATGACCTACAAATAACCCATAGATGATTAGATCTTTCATATCTAACTAACTGACTTCAGAGAAAGAATCAACATGATCTTTGTAAAATAATCATTTAAAATATCGACTCATTGTTTGAATGAGATTCTTAATTACTATGGCTTTTATGAATGTTAAATAAGAGAAGAGACATATACCATATTCACTAAAAATCACTAGATTAGCAGTTAGAAGAACGTTCACATTAAAATTTCAACTTTTTCTTCCATTAAGAAGTCTTAACAAGAGAGTTACTGGACTAGACAAAAGTCATTGAAGAAGTGGGGCGTGAAGTGGCATTTCTTAGATATTCTCATTACTTTTGTTTCAAAGGGATTAAATGTGAAACGGTCACACTGCTTTTTCTTTTATGGGGTTATAACTTGTTTGGTTACTTTGCTGGTTATAGTTCTCAAAAGACAGTGTTTGGTGAGAAACCAAAGTAACTCACTATCTCTCTGTTATGCAACAAACAAACCACACCCAAAGTTAAAGAAGAAGAAAAAGACAAAACTAAAGTCTTCAGCTTTTAAATGTTTTCTCATTTCTTTATTGACCCATTTTAAGATGGAAAGATGATAACTTTTCCTTTTATTCTCCTCCATTCTGCATCGGGATCTTACGGGGTCTCATTGGAATTATAAAAAACAAAAAACAAAAAAACACTGTAAATTTTTCCTCAAAGTCGATACCTTTTTTTCTCATCGAAGTCACACACCACAATTCTCTCACAAACCCTTAAAATTGAATCCGAGTCCGAGAGAAGAAGAAGAGCCTGGACCCTCAAAAGTCCCCACACAAGTTTTTTGATGGATCCCAAGAACCCAAACCGCCACCAAGTACCGAACTTCTTGAACCCACCACCAAGACACCAGAGCATAGGAGATGCTTCCAAGGACGACAATCATCATTCCAAACCGGCCGAGGTTAAGGATTTTCAGATCGTGGTCGCTTCCGACAATGAACCGAACATCAGTAAGAAGCCGCCGCAGCAGCAGCAGCAGCAGAACCAGCTTGGTCCCAAGAGAAGCTCTAACAAAGACAGACACATCAAAGTCGAAGGCAGGGGTCGGAGAATCAGGATGCCTGCTCTCTGCGCCGCTAGGATCTTCCAATTGACTAGAGAATTGGGCCACAAATCCGACGGCGAGACAATCCAGTGGCTGCTTCAGCAGGCTGAGCCGTCGATTATCGCAGCCACCGGTTCGGGAACCATACCGGCCTCTGCTTTAGCCTCGGCCGCTGCTGTATCCAGCCACCATCTTCAAGGTGGGTCACTCACTGCTGGTTTGATGATCAGTCATGAGTTGGACGGTGGTGGTGGGTCTAGTAGTGGGAGGCCAAATTGGGGTGTTGGCGGCGGAGATGGAGTAGGAGGAGCTTCTAGGTCGAGTTTACCAACAGGGCTGTGGCCAAATGTAGCTGGGTTTGGAGCTGGTGTGCAAGCCACTGGGATGATGAGTGATGGAGGTGGTTACAGAATTGGGTTTCCTGGGTTTGATTATCCTGGTGGAGCTATGAGTTTTGCATCCATTCTTGGTGGTGGTAGTAACAATCAGATGCCTGGACTTGAGTTAGGGTTGGCTCAGGAAGGGAATGTTGGTGTCTTGAATCCGCACTCTTTTGCACAGATTTATCAGCAGCAGATGAGTCAAGCTCAGGCTCAGGGTAGGGTTCTTCACCATACTCTTCTGCATAACCCATCACATGAGGAGCATCAGCAAGAGAGTGGTGAGAAAGATGATTCTCAAGGCTCAGGGCGTTAATTTAAGCTTTTTTAAAAAAAAACATTGGTTTTCTCTTGTGGATTTGAAAAGCTTTTGGCTTTTTGTTTTGTGATAATATTGTTGTAAAACTAGCATGGAGAAGAAAAGAAAAAGGTTCATACTGAGTGAGAGTGAAAATCTATGCTTATTGAAACCTCTGATACTTTCAGAGGATGATGATGATGCAAGAGAGACTCCAACAGCTTTTTTTTTTGAGTGTTTGTGGCATTTCCTTTTTTGCAGTTGTTGGTTGAAACTTGCAGGTTGAGGTTGTTAATAGATATAGCCAGAGATTGTTTGTACCTTTATTGAAGCTTTGGAGTCTTAAGATATAGGCTTGTTTTTTCACTTGTTCTGTGTGTTGTTTGCTTCTTTCGAATATCAAAGAAACTGGCTTTTCGATAGTACAATGGTAATGCGTACTTTACCTTCCATCACATAATGAAGATTACTGTTTTTACAAAGACGGAGGAAATTACTTTAGCTTCTTTTGCACATTTCCAGAGATCCTCCTTTTCCACTAGATTTCTATGAATCATTTAAGACTTTTCTGCATGTTCTGGTTCAGTGTCTTTGAGCTTCAGTGGAGTTCACTATGATCTTACTTGTTTTGTTCTTTAACTCTTACATGCATATAGGCATGCAGTTCGATTTCTTCTGTTAGTTTGGAATTTGGTTAGTCTGGGTCAGTCAAAATCGCAAAGTGAACCAAAAAGAAATTCAGTTTGATTTACAGTTAGTTCGTTTCAAAATATTCTACCGATAATTTTGGTTTTTATTTAAATTTTTGGTTTAAATTGAGTAGAATTCGAAAAATTTCGGGTAAGTTTAGTTGTTTCAATTAGTTCAGTTATTTTAGTGTAGATTTTGGTTAGTTCGATTCGGAATTTTGGGTTAACATAGATATTTTTATAGAAAACCGAAACCAATTTTTTCTAGTTGCCGAACTGAGCCGAAAACCAGACTTTTCGGTTTGATTCTGGTAATAACCGGAGGCCTACCTGCATTCATGGTACTGCTCTCAGTATCTTCGGTGAGAAATATAACCCACGCTAAGAAAAGGGTCAAGTAATCGTGTTAAAGGCCATAAACAGTTTCATCTATAGCTCAAATAGAGACGCCGTTTTTGTATTGATCATTTGAACTACGAGACGTTTCGACGCAGAGTAAACGACGCGCATGCTTATAGAGAAATGAGGAAACAGTGTCGAAAGATCGAACGCGACCTGTGACCGGTCAGAGCAAAGCGGAACCAAGTCGAAGAAGGGAAGAGTGATTCTCATTCGCTTCCATAAAAAAAGACAAGTTTTCATTTTTGTAAGATTGAACAAGTCGGAGAAGATATGGACAACAAAAACGTCGTCGTTTGCGACAACGGCACCGGCGTATGCTTCTTCTCATCTCTCTGTTTACGTGATCCTGTTTGCCGTTGTTTCAAAACTCCCAACCCTTTGATCCCACGAGCTCTTTAGTTGAATCTGATCAAACATTACATTGTCTTCCTTATAAACAAAAAAAAAAAATCTCACCTTTGTTTCCTTAAACGGATTTGTTTAGGATCTGGTTGTTTAATCTGAAATTTTGCAAAAAAAAATTGAAACTTGGGCGTGTGTAAATGATCTTTATTCTGAAATTCGGATCGAAGCTAATCTATCTCTAAATCCATTTCGTAAAGTTTGAGCTCCGATGCGTTTACTGTATGTTCTTGAGTCTTTGATATCTGATGTTGTTTCTTGGCGATTTCAAGTATGTGAAGTGCGGATTTGCTGGAGAGAATTTCCCGACATCTGTTTTCCCTTGTGTCGTGGGAAGGCCGTTGCTTCGGTATGAAGAATCACTCATGGAGCAGCAACTGAAGGTTCGTCCTACATTGTGGCTTTTCCTCTTACAAAAAGTTTAGATCTTTTACTTGAAATAACATTTTGTTTCATTTAGGATATAGTTGTTGGGGAGACTTGCGCTGAGCTCAGGCATCAACTGGATATAAACTATCCTGTCCACAATGGTATTGTCCAGAACTGGGAGGATATGGAACATGTTTGGGATCATGCTTTCTACAACGAGTTGAAAGTACTCTTCCTTCTCTTCCTTCCGCAATTGGGTTTGAATGACTCTTAAAACCCCTTTGTTATGAACAGATCAATCCATCAGATTGTAAGATACTGCTCACGGATCCACCACTTAACCCCTCCAAGAACCGCGAGAAAATGGTACGATACTTTGTCAAGTCTTGGTGGTTGTTGGAGTAGTAAGTAACTGATTCAAGTTGTGAAACAGATTGAGACAATGTTTGAGAAGTACAATTTCGCCGGCGTTTTCATTCAAATCCAAGCCGTTTTGACTCTGTATGCTCAAGGTGCTTATTGGAGATTCTTCTTGAAGGTTTATGTTTTCTTTTATGTGTGTTGTATAGTCCACCTGTTCAAAAGAATCTATCTGCTATTCGTTTTTATTAATCTTCTTGTGTTTGATTATTGGTTTCAGGTTTGCTAACTGGTTTGGTTATTGATTCTGGTGATGGTGTTACTCATGTGGTAAGCTACAAAAAGAAACGGTAACTTTTAGATCGAGTTTTGCTTATAAAGCACTGAACCGTGGTCCCTACCATCTTAGGTTCCGGTGGTTGATGGTTACTCTTTCCCTCATCTTACCAAAAGGATGAATGTAGCTGGCAGACACATTACAGCTTATCTTGTTGATCTTCTTTCTCGGAGAGGGTGAGAAACCGATTCACAAATTCAAATTCTGAAACTTTATTAACATTTTGATGATATATGATGTGAGCTAAACACAAAGTCGTTTGTTCATCAGATATGCGATGAATAAAACGGCCGACTTTGAGACTGTTAGGGAAATTAAAGAGAAGCTCTGCTATATAGGGAAAGAGACCTCTTCCTAGTTCTCATCTCAATATATGTGTAGTAATTAATTACAAGAAGTGGAAATAAAATCTATTTGTTTGCAGTTATGATTATAAGAGAGAGTGTGAGCTTGGTCTGGAGACAACCATCCTTGTTAAGAATTATACTGTGAGTTCTCTGTTCTACTATTAACCTGCTTATGTTAAGCTAATAGAATCTAGATTCAAAGACATATTATCTCCCAGTTAATTGTTTTCCGGACAACTAATTTGTTGAGGGTTTTGTTCTGTGAGATCAGCTTCCAGATGGGAGAGTCATCAAAGTAGGCACTGAAAGATTCCAAGCACCTGAAGCGCTTTTTACACCGGTATACCTTAATCTATGGCTTTGCCTACTTTCCTTTCTCTCGTTGCTCATCACATAACATAATATTTCCTCTTTTAATGGGTTTTTAGGAGCTCATTGATGTTGAAGGTGATGGAATGGCAGACATGGTTTTCCGCTGTATTCAAGAAATGGATATTGATAACCGCATGACCGTACTTGCGCCTCTCACCCTTGCTTCTTATTTCAACAACTAATCTTAATTTTTCTCAAACCCTGTGCTCTTTTCTTTTTATGCAGCTCTATCAACACATAGTTTTAAGCGGAGGAAGCACCATGTATCCAGGATTACCTAGCCGGTTTGTCTCTTCTTCTTTTTAGTGTGTGTGTGTTTCCAAAATCCAACAAGAAGCTCGATGTCTTACTTTGAATGTGTTATGTCTTCTCTTTGTTTCAGTCTAGAGAAAGAAATCCAGGATCGGTATCTCGATACAGTTCTAAAAGGAAACAAAGATGGCTTGAAGGTAAACTATCACGTTGAGTCCATAATCAATTTCACTGCCATGTTTTTTTTTAACATATTCTTTGTGATGTTTTGGTCACATCAGAAACTCAGATTGAGGATCGAGGATCCACCTAGAAGGAAACACATGGTATACCTCGGAGGCGCTGTTCTTGCAGGAATCATGAAGGTAAAAAGAGGCTCAATGCTTTCTCTTTTGTAACATGGAAACCTTGTAGTATGTGAAATTATTATTTTAAGAGAAATGTTGTTGAACGGTTTGTGTTGCAGGACGCACCAGAGTTCTGGATCAATAGAGAGGACTATCTGGAAGAAGGGATTGGTTGCTTAAATAAGATGAGCCAAGCTTGATGATACTCTAAACATCAACTCTTAAGCTTAACTTGAGGACCGTCATTGTCTCTTTGTTTTTTGGGTTAAACGGAAACGAATTTTCATTCATTGATTAAATAAAAAACAATATCTTCTCCTTGCTACTAGACAATATCTCTGAGTAGAAGCAACATGGACAATAACAGTGAAATATAGCTTTGTTGTTTTGAAACTCTATTTCTTGCCACACAAGGCAAGATCTCTCTTGAAGGGTCTGAAATTCAAAGCATTGAATCCATAGATACAGAGATTAGACCGTTTAGACTTGAACACGACTTGATCCGTCGTGGTTCTATAACCAGGTATGTTGCAAGAAAGATCCGAGGAGCTTCTTCTTCTTCCGACCAAACTCGCTTGACAGGAACTCGCGAGACTATCCACGTCAGCGCAATCTAGAGAAGTTATGGCTACCTTGTAGAGACCGAACTCGTCAGTGGTTCTGTTTGCAGAGAATGTTACCATCTCGTTTGTTCTCGACGAAGCTGATTTGAATCTGCAGAGTATTCTCACATCCACGCCTGCATCAAGAAAACGTTAGAAACATAGTTTTTTTTTTGCAAGAGAATCTTCTTAGTGATGTTTTTGTTTTTGTTTTCTCTTAATTACCGGACATGAAGTAACTGTGTCTGGAGAAAGTGTTGTTGGAGCAGACATCGCAGTAAACAAAACCCATTACAGTTACTTCTGCATTTGGCTTGGCTGATGAATGTTTTGGAGAAAGCGAGTTTACTAACATAAGTTGCGGAAGAACAAACAAAAACATTATCAACTTCTTCTCCATCTTGACAACAAGTTTTGCTTTTTGTTTATATGGTTGAAGTAAAAAAGAGTGTGGAACACTGTGTTCACTGAACTAGCTTCATGCTTCAGTTGTATTCACTTGTTCCTTTATATACAGAGATTTATGCAGACGTGTCTCTTAGCATTGATTTTGAGGACAGCATAGAGAAAGTGGTGGGGGAACAACGAGAGAAGCGCAAATGGAGTGAAGATTATAAATGAGAGGAGAAGAATAGAATTGAATGCAAAAGCAGAGAAGATAGTGGAAACACACTGACTGAAAGTGAAGGTTATAAATGAGAGAGTTAAGTGGAAGATAGTGAAAAGACAGTGAGAAGTTAGGTGAGAGGACAGTTAATGAGACCTCATGCTCTTTGTTTCTTCTGGAGTTTTGTGTATAATTCCCAAATATTGGCTATCTGTAAAGGAGAAAGTGGAGAGAAAGGTAATGCCACTTATGTCTTATGCATGGACCATATACTTTGCATATCAAAAGTGTTGGTACTGGTTCATTACTGGTTTTTGGTTAGTGCTGGACCGGATAAAGATTTGTTGGCACAAGGTTTGGGCATATAACTGATAGAGAAAATGAACAGGTCTTACGGTGTAGAGATGAAAAGAACCATCCAACAAAATATGTTACTAGAATTCTTGGAAACAAAAAAAGAATCTACTCTTTATATTAAGTTGCTCCAAACAAGAGTTTTCATCACAATGCAAGAGAGAAAGACTTCAAGAAACGCCATTGATGAAGCTTTCTTTGAACTTTTGATGAATACAAAACATGAAGCGTGAGAATGGTAACTTATGTTTTTAGGGTCTTCTAGCAAAAACCACAATGAAACAAGACTTTAAAGACGCTTCTAAAGTCTTCTCTTTCAGATCTGAGGTTTGGGACTTATTCTTCTTTCACATTATGGTACATGAGCAAAGGCTTCTTTGTGGAGATTCTTCATCTTCAATTTTCTTCTCTGCAATGGACGAAAAGATAACAAAAACAAACCTCAATGATATTAGGAGTTTTGTACTGTTTATCTTTCAAGAAGTCCTAAGCATTCATTACACAAACAAGATGTACAGGAGATAAGAAATCAAAGAGAAAAAGACCTGGTCTTGCTTTTGTTGGAGACAGTTGAACGACAACGTGCATTGTAATGACGGATTTAGGGAGATCGTCAAATGGAGCTTTGCACTGAGCAACAGTTTTACCATTCTCCAAAATCTTACCAGCATTTATCAGCTTGATGTCACTAGCTGCTTTTGGAACAATCTTCTTGTCTAGCAAACAACACATTCAAAAAAACCCCAAAATTAGATTATTATTAGTCAACAACTACCAGTAGTAAATAAAAAGTTTGAGACATGAAACTGTGTTCATCCTAGAGTCTCTAAAGAGATGTTTGGTAGGTAAGGACAAGTGATTAGTAATACAGTCAGATCTATTACTACTAGCCTACACTTTTGTCTGTCAAGCCACAACTGAAGAAGCTGTTCGAGAAATGAATGAAGCAAACCTACTCTGACACAAAGTATAAAGCAATCAAGAGAACTTGGTACTAAAGACCTCTAAGCTCACCTTTAGGCCATTCAGAGACGAGTCTCTCTTTGAGCATTGCCACAGTGGCGGTTGGAGAGTACTGAAACGGACCAACATCAGAACCGTCATATAACCGGAATTTAAGCTCTACCAAATCTTCCCCCGGCATTTGATTTCTCTTTTCTCCCAACAAAACACACACAAAACTCTCAGATGTATGCAGAAGACCTCAGCTTTCCCTGTGATAATATGAGCAAAGAGAGATTGTCAATTCTAAAGGATCAATTTTGAAACTTCAGTTTCTGTCGAAATCAAGAACTTGGACCATAGAAGAAGAGCGTTCATCAACTACTACAAGGAATTAACAAAACCCATTAACAATGAAGAAATATTTTCTCAAAAATCAAAACTTTAATAACTCATAACCCACAAGACAGAAACATTACTCGAACTAAACATTCAAATCAATCTCCAAGTCCGTTAAATTTCTCAATCAGTAGTTTATTAGACGCCAAGATCCTATAAAGAGAATGTTTGAGAAAGATAAAAGGAGAAAGGGACACTAAACCTTAGGGGGAGAGAGGGAGATCCAACAAGCAGCAGAGTCTTCTGGGTTTGCTAGGGTTGACGTCTCGAGACTGGGAGATCGAGAGAGGTAGGAGACAAACCCTTAAAAGGGTTATGACATGACCTTCAAAGTCTTTGGTCGTATTGCTCTCTCTGCTTTTGTGATGTTTCTTCTTCTGGATTGCCGCGTTACAGGGAATCCCTGACAAGTAGAAGAAGATAAAGACAACAACTTTGTGGAAAAGTATGCTTTTTTTATTAGTCAAAAGGAAAAATCTTGTTGCCTTTTTGACCAGACCTGAAAAGAAGAGTAAACTTTGGTCCAATCTGGCTTTTAACCTTTTTTTTTTTTTGAAATAACCGCCATGTTAAGAATCTTCCAAGTTTCAGAGAGAAGAATAAAGTTTGAAAGATCTATTGAATCTCTCACAGTAAATGGCTTAGAAGTTTACAGATAAAATGACAGTATGTGCAGAAGCATATAGTTAAAGGGTACGCAGTGTTGGAAGAAAGCATACACAAAGCGCATTCCAAGAACGCAAATCCTATCAAACCCTCATTAAAACTATACTGTAACAACAACAAAAAGTGCGCTATAAACCCTGGAGAACAGATTCTTCTACTGCCGAGTGACAGGTGCCATAGAGACGGATGGGTTGATGCCATAGAAACGATCTTGTCCCTGAAACTTCTGGTATGAATTATCCGATGGAGCAGAGGTTGTTGGAAGCGGGGTGAGCCCAGGAACCCATTGACCTTGTTGTTGTTGAGTGGGTGCAGAAGTGGTCGCTATGGTGTAGTTGAACGGTGTCTGGTTTACAGGACCAGGAGGCTGTAACGGCTGCAAGTACTGAGGTTGAAGCTGGTATAGTGGTGGTGGTGGTGGTGGAGGCGGAAGCAGTAGAGGACTGGTGGATGTTGTTGCAGCGTTCTGTTGTTGCAGCTGCTGGAGATAGGACTGGTCATGGTTTTGAAGCTTGGGCCTTTTCTCTGGCGGGTACTCGTCGGACGATGGAGTTCCCGTTACAGCAGGTGGGTTGTTTCCGATGATGCCTTCGGATGCTAAGGAAGAGAGAACGTGGGAGAGCATCTCCGCTGAGGAGGTTGATGCGGTTAGCCTAGCCACCACTGCGGCGGCTGCGGTTTTTCTCGGGTCTACCGCTGATTGAGTTGGTGGGTTCGAAGCAAACATAACCGGAGCTGATTGTTCCACTTCGATGTGTGTGAAGCTTTGTGGTGCTGATGCAGCCGGTGAGACTTTGATGACTTCTTTTGATTCTTCTGTAGCAGGAGGCCGTGAACTACTACCATGGTCTAGAAGCTGTTTGCAGAGATCACCAGTTCGGTCTGATTGAAACCGAGCAATCTGAAATTATAGCAAAATGAATATCAATTTAACTAAATAGTGCAAAGACAAGGTAATATCACGTTTGTTAGTACGAATTCAAACCTGAAGGTGGTTACGGACTTGCTCTAGCTTGAGTTCCTGAATAAGAAAATAATAAGGTGAGGTCTTTGGCAAGAGCAATCAATGATGATATTTTCGTTAGCAGTTGTATAAATGAGAAACCTGTTCTTGTAAAGCTTCTCTCAAATGAGAGATGAGACTTATTCTGGATGTCTCCACTGCTCCAAGCTGTTCGATGCAGTCTCTCAGTATGGCATGTTGTCCCTGCACCTCCTTTACCAGCGCGGGGCCAGGGGTGTGTCCTGTTTAAAGCAACACTAAACAAGTAAGATAATGAAAAGAAGTCATATGGTTGATGAATGCGTGAACATGAATTGGCTTTTCTCTATACAAAAAGTCCTAGTAATCAGAACTGTAATAAATTTATTAAGGTTCCAACATTAACCAAAATGTCCAAGACTTACAAAATATACTATCATGGATTCTAATAAATTTGTGGATTCTCTTCCTAAATGGTGGGAGTAAATTCCCTCAAAATTAATGATCAGGCTTATTGAAAAGTAAGAGTCACCATACAAAACCAATGATTTTCGAAAAGCTATTTGGAAACCATTTAAGATTCCGGTTCCAGTACAAAGGGTGTGTGATTAAAAAAAAAAAGATTAAACGAGTTGAGTTCTTAGAACAGGCGATGTATGTAGCTTGTCACTTGATAAATAAAGCATATCGACACATCTGCAGCAATGGACGGTGATACCTGAACTAAGATCTTTCTCGACTTCCTGAGTTGCTCTCTCAAGGTAACCAGCAGCACTAGTACATTTCCCAACAATGACATTCTCACCGATCTGAACGCCATGAAGAGCTTCAACAGAAGATACTACTCTCTCCAACGGAATTCCATTTGCCTGTTTCTGTTGAACAGAAAATAAATAGCAGAGCTTATCATGTGCTAACTTGGAAGAACACCGAAGCAGAAATAATTCCATAACGGTGGACCTTATTGACAAATGAGCTCAAGAGGTATGCAAATGGTTTTATAAAAAAACTTACTGACTTACCAGTTTAAGTGGCACAAGTGCTCCGTTCCTGGCTCCATTTTCAGGTTGCTTTCCCAGAATCTCTTCTTTGAGAATTTGTCCATGAGATCCGAAAACCTTCCTTTCTTCCCATATATTAACCTTTAAGAGAAAATTATGATAATTAACATCGCACTTTCATGAAGCCAAAAGTTAAACTCTGACGTACCAGTCGACGTGCAGCTTTTCTTCCAAAGTCATCACCATTTTCAATCACATCACGAAGAGCATCGGGGAGTACTTTCCAGAACTCACCTACAAACTCTGAACCTTTCCGCCTACTATTCTGCAAGATATCGTTCGCGAGGTACAAATACGCCAACCGTTGCTCACGCGGGGAACAGTGAAACTGCCTGCCCCATGTTTCCACAACATGTTTGGCCTTGTTCATGTGAAAGATACACCAATGTGACAAAGCTGGATACTACTGTCAAGGAAGAGACAGGCCGTGATAGCATATACAATGCAAAGGCCGAAAAGAAACCACAAAACATGTGAGCTAGCAACTTAAAAGCGTTGAAAAAATTTAGTCCACACTCCACAATTTTATATCAGACCCAAAAACCGAAGACAATAAATGGTAAGATTATCTTCCAAATACCCATTTAACTAGGGAAACCAATCAAAAGTACAGAGCTTTACCACAACCAAGACTAGTTAATAAACCAGAACCCATTTAACCAATAAAAGTGCAGAGCTTTACCACAACCCAGATCAGTAGATACATCAGAAACCAATACATACATAAAAAAAAAAAAAAACAGTTTAGAATTATTGAAAGGATACTCTCAATGCTTGCTTGAGAATTGTTGAGTTTAGAAAGCTTCTCAACTAATATCTGAGCATTAAATGAACTACCCATTGTTCCTTCCACCAGCTCCAACAACCAGTCCCCGCCTTTCACGAATTCTACAGCTAAAATACAAAAAAAAAAGAAACAAGCTTTAAGCATAATTTGAACCAAATTTAAAATTTTGAATATCATCAGAAACAAAGAACATGCTTTAAACAATAGAGAGAGAAGCACAAGGAGTAAAGCCGATTCTCAAGTTCGAGCAGACAGAACTAGAAAGTGAGTTTAAACATCAAAACTGGTCTAAACCCTAATGTCCGAGAGATAAACCGGAGACCAATCTCAGCAGAAAGCAAATACGAGCAAAAAAACAACGAGCGCGAGAGTAAGAATATAAGAGGAAATTACAGAGGAGCAGGAGAGTATTGTTGCGATGAGCTAGGCGATAAAACGGCGCCGTTCTATCTGATGACTTGCTCCCAGAAACCGCCGGCGAAGTTGAGCAGTTGAAGAGGAAACTTGGAAACAAACAAACAACAACAATCTTCGTCGTTGTGGGTTGATGTGGAAGATGGCTTTTCATATTCCTTTATGGGCTTAAGTCGCACTATTGGGCCTAGGCCCACTATATAATACGATGCCGTTGAGAGTAGAGTTAACTGCCACCGACAAGTAATGACGTGTCGATCGCATCGAAAAGCTCTCTCTGTTATTAATGAGACCAGAACAGTGTGGCTCGAGTTAAACGATGTGTAAGAAGAAGAAGAGATGAAGCGCGGTGGAATCAGACGGAAGCGATTGTTCGGGAGGACGATTCTCTTCACATCGGTTGTCTTCTTCATCGGTTTCGGTTTGCTTCTCTTGACGCTACGCTCCGTGGATGATCCTAACTCCTCCTCCTTCATCGATGACGACGACGACGACGCCGTTTCGGACGAGGATAACGCGAGGTGGATCAATTCTTCTTCCGTGGTGGAAGCCAAGGTCGACGGAAGGAGGCTCTGCGCGACGGTGGAGGAGATGGGAAGCGAGTTCGACGGTGGTTTCGTGGATCAGAGCCTCAGAGTTCGAGATGTTATCCGTCGCCATTTTCACCTCAACGGTGAGAATCTTTCGATTCTTTATAATATTATATTCGAATCTTGATTTACTTATGTGTTCGTTCTAAGTTAGTGTTTGGCTAGTTTCATCCGTAGTGATAGCAAGATCTTGAAATGTGATTCTTGGATGGTTCAGGGGCTGCAGCAGTTCGTGAGCTAGCTCCGGAGCAGTTCTGTCGACATGGTTATGTTCTTGGGAAGACGGCAGAGGCTGGTTTCGGGAACGAGATGTACAAGATCTTGACGTCGGGAGCGTTGAGCATAATGTTGAACAGATCATTGATCATTGGCCAGACCAGGCATATACTGGTTCTTTCTCAATCCTTTTTCTCTGCTTTTTTGAGAACTGTATTTGCAAGTCTCTGAACAGTAGTTTTTGTTTGTTTTTAGTTCGTAGATCTGTCTGTTTATACCTTTTTCTGTTCATTTTCTCAGGGGAAAATATCCATTTGGTGATTACATTGCTTACTCCAATGATACATTTACACTGTCTGAAGTGAAGCACCTGTGGCGACAAAAAGGCTGCGTGAAGAAGTACGGAAGGCGGCTTGTAATGAGGTTGGATGATTTTGAGAAGCCGGCTAAGAGTAATGTCTTATGTAGCAATTGGAAGAAGTGGGAGGAAGCTATTATATGGTTAGTGAGGGCAAAAAAAAGATACAACACTTTTGTGAAGAAGTTATATAGTCATTACTGAGCTGAGCAATTGGTTTTCTTTCAGGTTCCAAGGCACAACAGACGCTGTGGCGTCTCAGTTTTTCCTCAAGAACGTGCATCCTGAGATGAGAGCTGCTGCAGTTGAGCTGTTTGGAGAGCAGGGAAGCTCCACACCACGAGCGAATGTGTTTGGAGAGCTGATGATGAGTCTTATATCTCCTACTAAAGATGTGAAAGATGCAGTGGATTGGGTTCTACGAGAGACTGGAGATCCTGATATCTCATTACACATGCGAATGCTGATGAGCAAGTATGTTAAACACACTCTGTCTCTCTGTCTTTTCTTTTTTCAGCTGGCTGATTAATTCTCCTTCTTCCAGATCTGTTAGACCTCTGCGTGCAGCTGTAAACTGCCTAGGGAAAGCAGTTAACAGGCTTGGCGTAGCGAAACCAAGAGTGGTTATAGTCTCTGACACGCCATCTGTAGTGAAAAATCTCGAACTAAATATCAGCTCAATTGCTGAGGTATCAATAATCCATTAAACTAAAACTCTCTCTAATCTTTCCAACAAAAATTAAGTCAGTTGCAATGTGTTTTTTCAGGTTCTGCATTTTGACTATAAGCTTTTCCGAGGGGATATAGCTCAACGTGGTCGTGGGTTACCAATGTTAGACTTCAGAATAAAAGATTGGGGTCCCGCACCGAGATGGGTTGCATTTGTAGACTTCTTCCTCGCCTGCCGTGCAAAGCACGCTGTGATCTCTGGTGCTCACAGACGAGTCGGGACTACTTATGCTCAGTTAGTTGCTGCATTAGGCGCCGCAAACAGTCTCAGTTAAGACCTTTACTTAGTTTATCATTATTACTGTACTGTTTGACCGGTACTGACTGGTTAATATTTGGCAGAGGACGGTTCGAGCAACTCGAGCTTTGCGTTCTTGAGTAGTTTCCAGAGTAATCTGTTAGCAGATGGTTTGAAGAACCAGGTGGGCTGGGGACATGTCTGGAACCGGTACGCTGGTCCACTGAGCTGTCCAAAACAGCCAAACCAATGTGCATTCACGCCTCTAGCACCTCCAGGTTGGTGGGACGGGTTATGGCAGTCGCCGATACCAAGGGACGCTCGTAAGCTTGCGGCTTATGGCGTTGAGCTTTCCGGGTTTGGTACGGTTAATGAAGACCGTCTCCATGCCTTTTGTAACGCCAAGAAAGCCTACTTAAGCACTGTAACGATCGTTTAGTAACTTGTTGAAAAACTCTTTTTTGGCCTCTTGGTTTTAATGTAGTAGTTACTGGTTTTTATTTCGAAAAATTTACACAGAGACATATTTTTCCATGGTCTATTAACATATACACATACTTTCCACTTGCCAAGTACTTTTGTTGAGTAAATTGACTAAAAATCCCTTCTAATTTAAATTTCACACTTTCTCTAACCTAAAATCCTCATCATGTCACATATACCGGAGGCAATAGCAGAGGCGGTGGAGGATTAACTTATGGTAGTGGCACAGAATCTTATGTTGGTGGTGCTTACCGAAACCGTGAAGGAAGAGGAACCGCATGTGGAGGTGGAACTCATAGAGGTGATCCTGCGTTAATCTCCCTGACGATTGGTGTCAACACCCAACGAATTGAATCCCTTTGATTCCGGCAGCTTCGCACGCAAAGCTTATGACGATGACCCCGATTTCAAAATTCTCCAACGAATCGTCGCGTTGCTTCGACCAAAATAATAAAATATTTCACATTTCTTCACTTTTTGTAATTATATCTCTTATTTGATGTTGCAAACTAAATCTAACTTTTTATGTCCAAATTTCTCCACTCAAAACAACAACCAGTCGTAATTTTTTTTTTGGCATTTGTTTGTGAAATAAATCTTAAGTCATGAAAGAACGCTTTCTCAAGCTTATAGATTTTGTATGGAGACATGGAGAGGTATGGTCTTATGGTGGAGCAGTGGTGGTGGATCAGAAGACGGAAGGAAAGTACGAGGTGACGGGGGAGGAGCTAATGGCTGAAGTGGAGCTTGTGGGGGTGGATATGAGAATTGTGGTGATGAAAGAAGTGGTTGGCGGTCATTGAGGCGGAAGAGGAGCTTATGGCGGAGGTGGAGGAGCTAATGGCTGAAGTGGAGCTTGTGGGGGTGGATATGAGAATTGTGGTGATGAAAGAAGTGGTTGGCGGTCATTGACGGGGTTTTGTGGTGGTGGTTGGTTGCGTATTATTGTGGTTGGAGGCGGATAACCATGTCCACAACTACACCATCAGTGGATGGTTATGAAAGTAGTGATGGTTAAGGAGGTAGTTATGGCAGTGCAAAGAGGGATACGGCAATGGTGGCGAAAGAGGTGGTTATGAATCGTCCATAATTTGAAATCGGTTTCATGACCACACCTAGTCTGACCACGTGAATGAAAATTAAATGAAGGTTATAATAGATATTTTATGTCACTTTTTACCTCACAAAGTATACCTAAAGCTAGAAGTATGTTAAATAGTAAGACATCACCTCCAAAGCATGTCAAATAGTAAAGCTCTCTTTTATTTCTCGGTCTACATTTTTCCCTTCCTCAATCGAACCGGCCAATTTACAATACGAACCGAAACCGATATATAATTAAACTTGAACAAGCCTCTTGGTTTAATACAAACACTGATGTTATTTCCTCGATTTGATATTCTGATTTCCCTTCTTGAACTAAACCGAACTAATTAAACCGAACTCGTTAACGCACAGCTCATAAGATAGACTTTTGATGTTATTATTAGAGATGAGTCCTTAGTTGCTAAGAGAGGAATAAAGCAGTTGTCAGGAGTGAGGAGTTAAAGATGGAACATTATCTCGTGAAATCAAACTTTCCCTAATAGTATATTTGATTCCCAAATTGTTTTAACTTTTAATTTATTTCTACGATGCAGATTCACGACATTTTTGTTAGCTATTCTTCTCGTCGCTCTTAATTTACTGTTTACAATTGCAAGGTAGGTGAGTTTAAAAATGGACAAAAGAAACAACGGATGGATGCGTAGTTTATGTTCATATTACGAATGGGTCATGTTCATATTCAAATACTACGAAGTAGTTTAATTGCGTAGCAAAAAAAAAGTAGTTTAATTGAACAAAAGACCAACTTAGTATGGGGTGAAAATAAAAATAACTTTTTTTTGGCAAAAAACATCGAATCACATTTTAGAAAAATACATTGTTATATTTTTGATAGAGATAACATGAATCGGATTTTTGGAACAACGTAAAATTAATTTTCTTGTAGAAAAATATAAATCAGATAATCATAGTTTCTTGTAGAAAAACTTTGTTTTTTTTTGGAAAAACGTAAATCATAGTTTTTTGTTAGAAAAGATAAAATCACTTTAAAAAAAAAGAAGGTGAAATCATACTTCTTATAGAAAAACACAAATCATATAATGTTTGAGATCTCTTAATGTATTTTTCTCCACAGATTTATTCCCAACTTGGATCACATAACATTTTAGATTTATAATATATGTGCGTGTGAACACGGCTGATAATAACGCGAAAGAGTTTAAAACAATGAATCATTCAAAATGATGATAAACTTCCAAATGATAGTTAATACAGTAGGATACTACTACTAGTACCCACAAAAAGTAATAAATAGTACGATATATAACCATAAAAGAAACGATTTAATTTTGTTATTGTTGAGTAGAAAGGAACTTAGGAAAGAAGCAAAATGGTGTAACGTACCATAATTTGAAGCACACCCATGCTCTCTCTCTCTATGTAGTATAGATTACGTGTCTTTCATTCCCCCCCAAACAACAAAAACCCTTCCAAACCTATTCGAATTCCCATTTCCATCATTCTCTAAAATCTTTCTCCTCGTAAATTCACCACAAAACCTCCCCTTCTTATCCTAAATCCTCCTCCTTATCAACACCCACATTCTCTTTAAAGTTATCGCCTTTTCGTGTTTTTTCATTGTTTTGGGTCCCTGAAAACTTGAATCTTCCGTTGATCTCTGATTGTGTTTGATAGGGAAAGATTCGATTTTTCGGAGACAATGACGTGTTGCTCGTGTTTTGGTCCGAGGAGAAGACACGACGTGACGAAGAATCCAAATCTCATCAAAGGCTTTTCCGATCACAATTCCAGACCTGACCAACCTTCTGGTCTCATCTCACTTTTCCTTTTTTTTTTTTTCCATTCATGCTTGAAATTCATCGGAATCTAGTTGAATCGAATCAAAAAGTCTCTTCCTTTTTCTTCTGAATAGAGATCATTAGAGAAGATCGGTTTGTTTTGTTATTAATTAGTCTGTGTCACATGTAAAGGTTTATGCTTTATAGATCAAAGTCTCTCTCTTTATACTTGATGATGATGACAGTGTAACATGTTGCATGTGATGTGACACAGACTGATCTTATTGTGTTTTGTTTGTTTGCTTCTTCTGTAGCTAATAATCCAGCAAGAGCTTCACAGGATTCTGAAACAC
The DNA here is from genome assembly GCF_000695525.1 of Brassica oleracea var. oleracea. Classification (NCBI taxonomy): domain Eukaryota; kingdom Viridiplantae; phylum Streptophyta; class Magnoliopsida; order Brassicales; family Brassicaceae; genus Brassica; species Brassica oleracea. The sequence continues at coordinate 32,975,872 of NC_027754.1, read as the reverse complement.
AGCAAGATCCTAGCAAGCCAACTCAATGTTTCACATACCGAGAACTCGCCACCGCTACTAACAACTTCAGGCTCGAATCTATGATCGGACGTGGCGGTTTCGGTTCTGTTTACAAAGGAATGTTAGAAACTACTCCTGGACAGGTTACTCTCAAATCATCTACAGTTTGTGATTTAAAAAAAAAAACCGTTTTATGTCTGATTTGTTTTTTATTTGGTCTTAAAAAGTTGAAGAATGTGGCTGTTAAGATGCTTGATACAACTGGTCATCAAGGAGACAAAGAGTTTCTTGTGGAGGTCTTAATGCTCTCCCTCTTGCGTCACGAGCACCTCGTGACTTTGTTCGGTTACTGCGCTGAAGGAGACCAAAGACTCCTCGTTTATGAATACATGCCTTTTGGATCCGTAGAAGATCATATCCACGGTAAAGCGAAGAACTATACTCTTATTCATTAAAGTATTAATAAATCTTGAATACTGTTTTTTTTTTTGTTATGGTCAGGTTACGGATCTGAAGAAGAGGTTTTAGATTTGAGCACAAGGATGCAGATAGCGTTAGGATCAGCCAAAGGGTTAGCGTATCTTCACAACGTGGCTCAACCTCCTGTGATCTACAGAGACTTGAAAACCGCAAACATATTGCTGGACCACGGATACAAAGCCAAGCTCTCTGACTTTGGGCTGGCCAAGTTTGGTCCGAGTGGTGACATGTCTCATGTCTCCACTAGAGTGATGGGAACTCACGGGTATTGCGCGCCGGAGTACGCCAGCACGGGGAAGCTGACGATGAAATCTGATATCTATAGCTTTGGAGTTGTGATGTTGGAGCTTATCACTGGACGCAAACCTATTGGGGACGCATGCATGGGTGCAAAACGTTTGCTTGTGAACTGGGTAATGAATGCTCTCTGAATCTTATTGTACTTTTAAGCAGAAAAAAACATAGAGATTGTTTTTTATGATGATTGTTTTTTTTTTATGACAGGCACTGCCGTTGTTCAGGGACCAAGAGATAAGAAAGATTGCAGATCCGATGTTGTCAATACAAGGCCATCATTACTTGGAAGAAGCTGTGGAAAGAGCACTTGTGTTGGCGTACATGTGTTTGAGAGAAGATGCAAACGCTAGGCCAACGGTCAAGGAAGTGGTGGAGGCTTTAGATAACATAGTTAAGTTCATAGAGCGGAAGAAGAAGAAGAAGAAAGAGAGCAATATTGGATATGGAAGAGGAGTGGAGTTGGAGAAGAAAGCTGCAGTGGCGGTGAGCTCACCGAATGAGACGACGAGGATGTTGAGTGTAAACGAAATAGAAGTAGAAGTAGAAGAAGAAGATGAAGATTTGGAGAGGGAAAGAGCTGTTGCTGATGCTAAGAACTGGGCTGAGACTATGAGAGCGTTGAGGAGACAGAGCAATGAGCCGCCAAAGCAGACAACTCCTTAGTCCTCTGTTTATGTTAGGAACTGGTCATAGTGATTCATCCCGAAATGAAATATGGAGAATGATTATAAAAATGGGGAACTAAAGAGATTAATACAGAGAAATCTCACATTTTGCATTGGTTGAAATGTGGAGATATCATTTAAACTTTTTTAATGTGTTTTTAGTTAAAAATATAATTATTTAGATCACATGGTTTTATATGAAATTATTTAAAATCCTAAAATCTAAAATCTTTTTGAAAATCAAATTATTTCAAATCTTTGTAAATACAATACTGAATATGCACCATTAGTCTTTTAGTTTGTGTTTTATTACAAAACTTGATTAAATTATAAAATCTTATAATAATGGGAGATAATGTTACTTGTGTATAATTCAAGATTGCAAGGGCTCAAAAACTAGACAAATATTGTATGTAATATGTGTTGTAGAGAAGGTGAGTCCATCATTCATAATCCATCTGCCTACGAGATGGCATAGCTGCATAACTGGCATATATTGGCTGTCATCATTTTTTACTTTCCACCTTTTTCTCTCGAGATTTAAAAGATAAAATCATTTTTATTCTTTTAACTTTCATAATCACTACATCGAACAAAAGGTATTCTTTGTACAAACCAATGGTGCAAAGACACGTCAGATAATATTTAGGCTGTCAAAATAAATAAAGACAGAGTAAAGCGACGGTGACAGTATCTAACAGTCGCACCGTTACGCACCATTAGAATTAGTGGAAGAAGAAGAAGAAGAAAAAAAAAACCTTCTATTTTCGCTGGCTTACTATTGCCCTTGTCGTCTTACTTCGCCGGAATCTGAAGATTCCATTCGCCGGAGACTATCATTATATTCTTCTTCTTGTTCTTGTTACTTTGAGGAGAAAAACGGTGCTGAAGCTCAGAGCTCTTGGTGAAGAAGAAAAATAGAAAATTGAGGGTTGAGGAGATGTATGTAGTGCCTCCGCCTGAATCCGGTTCGGGATCCGACCGTGATTTAAGGGTTTACCAAACTTGGAAAGGCAGCAATGTTAGTTCTCTTTTTTTTCTAAATTTTCTCATCCTTATGGTTTCTGCTTGTTCTTGAGTTGCTGCTACTCTGCTTAATAATCACTCTTCCCTGTGGATTATTAATTTCAACCAAATTCAAAATTTTGAACTTTGTTTATTGTAATGATCCTAGGTTTTTGATGTTGTTTTCATTTGGTTTCCCTTGGTGGTAATAAGCTTTAGAATTGGTGATTACCCTTTGGATGGTTTTAATCTAACACTTATGACTTTTTTCTAATATGATTGCAAAATAGCTCAATGATTAAGCTAAACAGGTTTGGAATTCGAAATTGTACTAGCTTATGCCTATTTATAGTTTTTTTTTTTTAAATTGAATATCCCTTCCCTTTTGCTTCACAACGCTGGCTAAAGACTCTCAATAATTGGTGAATGTCATTTTCAATATTGTTAATGATACCATAAACTTGTTATTCTCTTGTAGATATTAAACACTACTACTAGTGGTTCATCACTCACTGCTGGCATGTTTTTCGACTTGATTCTTTGGACGTACACATTGGTTTCTCTTACTTTAATTTTTTTTTTTCTCCTGTTTTTTTGCAGATATTCTTTCTTCAGGGGAGATTTGTATTCGGGCCAGACGTAAGATCACTGGCCCTGACAATATGTCTCATTGCTGTTCCCGTTACTATTTTCTGCATCTTTGTCGCGAGGAAGCTAATGGATGACTTCTCTGATAGCTGGGGACTATCTATAGTAGCTGTTGCCGTCGTCTTCACCATTTATGTAAGTATTAGTTTTTCTTCACTTTGTGTCTGCGCATATGTATGTTCTAATGACCGAGGCAATGGTCTCATTTCGTTTTGTATCCACAGGATTTAATTCTTCTGCTGGTTACATCCGGAAAAGATCCAGGAATCATCCCGAGAAACGCTCATCCTCCAGAGCCTGAAGCACTCGATGGCAACATGGATGCAGGAGCTGGCCAGACTCCTCAGCTGCGGCTGCCTCGCATTAAGGAAGTAGAGGTTAATGGAATCACATTTAAGGTCAAGTACTGTGACACTTGCATGCTCTATAGACCGCCTCGCTGTTCCCATTGCTCGATTTGTAACAACTGCGTTGGAAAGTTTGACCATCACTGCCCTTGGGTAGGCCAATGTATCGGTCTGGTAAGTTACAGTCTAACTTAAAGTGTCTTTTAAACTATTTTCATAAACTATCATCTCATATTCTCATGGTTGTTGCAGAGGAACTACAGATTCTTCTTCATGTTTGTCTTCTCCACGACCCTTCTCTGTATATATGTTCATGCCTTCTGCTGGGTGTATATAAGGAAGATCACTGACTCAGAGCATACAACTATTTGGAAGGCAATGCTCAAAACTCCTGCCTCCATTGTATTGATAATCTACACATTCATATCGATGTGGTTTGTTGGTGGCTTAACAGCTTTCCATCTGTATCTCATCAGCACAAACCAGGTAACATTGCTACCAATCCAATCCCATCCTCATCCTTCTTTTTATGAATCATCTGGTTTTTTCACTTTGTCCTTTGCAGACTACATATGAGAATTTCAGATACAGATATGATAGGCGAAGCAACCCACACAACAAGGGAGTGGTTAACAACTTCAAAGAAACGTTTTGTTCTGCAATACCTCCTTCAAAGAATGACTTTAGAGCCTTGGTCCATCGTGAACCTCCATTGCCTCCTAGATCTGTAGCAGGTGGGTTTATGAGTCCAAACATGGGTAAAGCCAACGATGATATTGAGATGGGAAGGAAAGCTGTTTGGGCAGACATGGGTCCTGCAATGTCAGAGCATGGTACTAACAATGAACGGTTGCATGTTAAGGATGGTGAGTTAGGCGAGCTATCTCCTGAAGTTAGGACAACAGTTGATGAACAGAGCGATAGGCCTGGTGTGCATCCGAGGCGCTCGAGCTGGGGAAGGAAAAGCGGGAGCTGGGATATGTCGCCAGAAGTTATGGCCTTAGCAGGCAGAGTAGGAGGAGAACAAAACCAGAACCGTGGAGGAAGCAGCAGTGGAAGTGGTCTAGTGACTGAGAACCGGCATTCATAGTCAGATACACGGTTTAGCAAGGAAGGAAGACAGAACAGAGTCCCCAAGTTGGGTATGTTGAATACAGGTTTAGTGGGAATCTGAATGGTGTTTTTTTCTTTCTCAAATGCATTTTTTTCATTTGGATTATTCAGCTTAAAATCAGTTTATTCAAAGCTTATGGAGGAAAAGAAGCTCCTAATGTGGAAAGTGTTTGTGTTGGCTTTGTTGTGGTAAGCAAAAAAGGTTGGATTGGTGTGTTGTTTTACTTGTTTGTATGAGTGAGCTTCTTCTGTATTTTTAGACTCTGTTTTTTTCTTAGCTGTGTTCACTTCAAACATTTAACCAGAGATGTGTTTTGAACTAAAAACAAAAATAAATAGAGAAAAAGGTTTCTCTGTTATCATGAAGAAGCCGACACTGAAGTATCCAAGACATGTGGACCAGAAGACAGATAGTTTTTATAATTGTTCATTGGAGGGTTATCAAAGTTTTAGAGAGAAAAAGTAAACCCACCTGCTTAGGTTTATAGATCATAGTATTGTCCAAATACAATAGACTAACCAAATCACTTGATAAACAATTCTTTTCTTCTTTGGTGGTGAAACCTATCTTGTAATGAATGGTTTTTGGTACGAAACAATTTGAAAGATACCAACTTTGCCAAAAAACGAAGGTTTTTTATTCTTAAATTCTCTTTTTTTTAGTTAAGAGAATTCAAGGGATAAGAATCTCCATGAATGTTGTGTTCGGTAATAGAAAGAAAAAAATGATTTTTGACTTTTTATCCCTAGGATGCAATCTACCTTTTAGCTTCTTTTTTTCATCCTCAACTATTATTACTTTAACGTATGCTCCGGTTTCTTCAACAACATGGGTTGTGGTGTTTCAAGGCCAGAGACATCTGAAGGAGGAACCATAGGTAAAGATCAAGAATTGCCTACACACAAATAGGTTACATGAACTGGTAGTCACAAACTGGGACATTCTCTCTGTGGTGAATACATTTTTTGTGTAGACCAGATTCCTTGCGACTTAAAACTATATAAGAATATCCAGTTCGAGGGATTGGATTGCAACATCTTGGAAACCGGTTAACATATATGTTGATCCTCTCACATAAATCAGAGATCTTCGATCAGAATTTTTTTTGACCATACCCATTATATCAGCCATACTATAAGTCAACATCCTTACACACAGTACAACATCTCATGAGGCAGTATTTATCACACACACACAATGTAATAGCAACAAGAAACTCAAAAGGAAAATAAGCATTACCAGGTCCAAGGGTGATGCAATCTCCGAAGAAAGGCGTTTGACTGAAGTGAGATATCCATGAATTTTCTCGGAGATTAAACCACACACGTCAGTAATATTTGCCTCCAACAGCTCAGGTGTATTTTCAATCAGACAAGAGTCATCTTCTGCAAACCCTTGAAGGTACAAATATTTCAAAGAAGGAAAATTTATCACATAAGCCAACTGATATTCATCATTGCTAGTAATAAGTGTTAGACTCTGCAAGGATGGTACAGCAATAGTAATCTGAGACAAACCGGAAATGGGACGTCTACAAGGACATTAGGACCGAGTTTCAAGGTCTCTAGTGTCCCACATTTGTACAAGCTTGTAGGAAACCTATACGGCTCATTACAAGAGTAAGCTTGGAGTTTCAACTCACGCACACCAAGTCCAAACGCAATCCCCAGCAGTACTCCAATATCCAGAGTGGAGCGATATTCAAAGTGGATTTCGAGATGCAAACTCTGAAGAACCGGAGCCTGATGTGAAAGCAAATAGCTACAGACATTATCTGAAAACCTCTTGAGATCTCTGGTGCCATGGTAACAAAACTTGAGATTCGGCGTCATCTTACATAGATACCGCCATCGTTTAGACAAAACACTAGTGGCTACGGCATCTTTTGTCGTCGGGAGTAAAGACAAGATCTGCAGAAGCAGAGCGTCCGGCAGCTCACTGATCCTGTCTCTGTTATTCAAACTTGGACTAGGCAAAATTCAAACAACAAAAGGAGTCACGATGAGTTGGTTCGGAGCTAAAATCTACAGAACGGTTCATACGAAGAAGCACACATACCATTGTTTCATGTCAAATTGGCAGAGAAAAGCTGACATTAGGGTTCAAAGGCGGAGACGGTGGCCGAATTGGTCTGTGATCATTCACTAGCGTGTTTTACAAGTTAAACCAGTTCAAACCGGATAAAAAATTGAACCATCTTTAAAAAAAATATTTTTGAATTCGAAAATATTTTTGAAACTATTTAATTTTTTTTTAATATTTGTTTTCTATTTTCTAAAAAATTTAAACTCCAGTCCCAAAATCTCACCATTTAACTATAAACAATAAATCTATATTAGTTAATCTTATAGATATAAATGTATATTTTCTTTTTTTTTATGCAACATTCAGATCATTGGAAGCTATATTTGTGAAAAAAAAATTATTGTTATCATAGGGTATATGTATTTTTCATATATATATATATATAAATAGAAATTTCTATATTTATGAAATTTGTACGGTTTCCTCTTTTATGAAACATTCGGTCATTGGAAGCTATATTTTTAAAAAAAAAGAAATTTATTGTTGTCCTAGGGTATTTGTATTTCTCATATATATATATATAATTTTCTAAAATATTTAAGTTAAGTTATTTGTATATATTATGTTAAAAATGAAATTTATTGTTGAGGTAATCGAAAAGAAATTTTTATGAATGACCCTTTCTAGAGATGCTCTTGGCATTCGAACTAATACAAACTGGTCTTTGGAATACCATTCAGACTAGTACACATTTCCCTTTGTTCTTACTCAAAATATATTTTTAATAAGAAACTTAAAATTAAAATTAAACTACCAAAACTATACCTTTTAACTTTTATAAACCCTAAGTCTAGATTAATTCATCGTAGAGATATAAATGTATGTTTATCCTTTTAATAGAACATCTTGGTCATTTTAATCTCTGTAGACTATATTTGTGATAAAAATATTTTTTAGAGGTACCTTAGAGAATTTTTCAAATCTAAATGGGCAAATCTCCAAAATAGCACCTTTCTAAGTTTATATCACAAAAATAGCACATTTCTAAGTTTATATCACAAAAATAGCACCCTAAAATTTAAACCCTAAACCCTAAACTCTAAACCCTAAACCCTAAAATTTAAACCCTAAACCCTAAACTCTAAACCCTAAACCCTAAAATTTAAACCCTAAACCCTAAACTCTAAACCCTAAACCCTAAAATTTAAACCCTAAACCCTAAACTCTAAACCCTAAACCCTAAAATTTAAACCCTAAACCCTAAACTCTAAACCCTAAACCCTAAAATTTAAACCCTAAACCCTAAACTCTAAACCCTAAACCCTAAAATTTAAACCCTAAACCCTAAACTCTAAACCCTAAACCCTAAACCCTAAATCCTAAACCCCACCCGTTAACTCTAAACCCTAAGTTTGTGACTTTTGATAAAACATTAAGTGCTATTTTTGTGATTTTTGACCTTGAGTACTAGTTTGGGAACAAAAAATTGATTTAGTGCTATTTTTGTCTTTTTCTCGATCTAAATCATAAATTTAGATTAATTACATGTATGTATATGTTTAAATCTATTTTGTCATTATTTTTCTTTTTTACTATTTTGTGGTAAGTTTTTCTAAACGACTAGAAAGTATTTAATAAATTTTAAATTAATTACATGTATGTATATGTTTAAATTGTCATAATTCTTTTTGTGTCATCTAAGTTATTTACACCGCTAATAACTAAATGTTTAAATCAGACATCTTTGTTCAGAAATTTTGAAGGCCACTCTGTTTATCACCATACTTAACAAACATAATACATGTTCTCCCAATTCCCATTCATCAAATCGTTTTCTGAAGCTATTTATTCTTTCAAATGCAAGAAGCTACTGCTAAATAAAAACGAATCATAAAACTAAAAGTTGAAACTAAAAGTTAACAAAACTTAAGTTCATAACGGTTAAAACATAGCGTCGTACCATAACTCAACATCTGAAAACCCTTATAGATTGAGTAACGTAGTACGTTTGTAGGACTCCGATGTGACATCAGTTTATTTGAAAACAAGCTGGCATGAGTTCGAAGCCCATACCACACTCTCCAGTTCCTTTAACCTCTCGAGTCTCTTCTCCAGGTGAATGTCTAATCTGGAGAAAGTTGCCGTTTCCAAACGACTTGCATTCCTTAGGATGTATTGAGCAACCTTTCTCTCATCTTCTACTTCCCCGTTGTAGTGATTCCAGACTAAAGTCTCGATACGGTTCACCAGACATTCAGGAACATATTTCGGTTGACTCCATTTCTTATGGGGGTGATCTCGCTTCCTAAACCATTCCTAAACCCAACGAGGAAGAGACACAGTGTGTATATATCATTAAAACCCCGAAACTGATCAATATGAAATTTTTACGAAAGATGGAACCTTGTAAATAATGCTTACACCAATGAGCTTGAGGACTTGCAAATTAGGAGAACTATGGAGCATGAGCATCAATAGATTCCACCTCTCTGGTGCATATATATGTAGCTCCAAATACACCAGCTGCTTGAAGATTCTATCAGTGGGAAACTTAGTCTACACATAGAAGAGGTAGTGTTTTAGTACACAAACAATTAAACAATAACAAGAAACTCAAATGAAATTGCAAAATAATCATTACTAGGTCCAATGGTGATAAAATATCCAAAGAAAGGCGTTTGACTGAAGTGAGAGATCCATGAATGTTCGCATAGATTACATCACACACATCAGTAATATGTGCCTCCACCAGCTCAGGCATATTCTCAATCAGAAGAGAAGATTCCTCATCTATTAACCCTTTAAGGTTCAGATATTTCAAAGAAGGAGCATTTATCACATAGGACGAAAAATACGCATATTCCTCATCGGCAGCAATAAGTGTTAGACACTGCAAGGATGGCACATCAATAGTGAAATTTTCCACATCAGGATGCAAATACATCATAACCTCCAGATTTTCAAGACTAGAACAGCCAGATAAAAGGTTAACAACAGATCCAGCGTCATTGTAGCTCACTGCGTTAAGGCGTAGAGTTCTAAGGGCCTTGAGACAAACCGGAAATGGGACGTCTACAAGTACATTGTGACCGAGTTTCAAGGTCTCTAGTGTTCCAGTCCCACAGTTGTACAAGCTTGTAGGAAACCTATACGGCTCATCAGAAGAGTAAACTTCGAGTTCCAACTCACGCACATGGCGTCCAAACGCTATCCCCAGCAGTACTCCGACATCAATAGTGGAATCATTTTTTAAAATCATTTTGAGATGCAAACTCTGAAGAACAGGAGCCTGATGTGAAAGCAAACACCTACAGACATTATCTGAAAATCTCACGAGACCTTTGGTGCCATGGTAACAAAACCTGAGATTCGGCGTCATCTTACAAAGAAACCGCCATCGTTTCGACAAGACACTAGTGGCTACGGCATCTTTTGTCGGAATTAAAGACAAGATCTGTAGAAGCAGAGCGTCCGGCAGCTCACTGATCCTGTCTCCATTACTCAAAGTATGACTAGGCAAAATTCAAACAACAAAAGGAGTCACGAGTTGGTTCGGAGCTTAAGGATTAGGAAAAACTACAGAACGTCTTATACAAAGAAGAAACTTTACCATCGTTTCGTCGCCGAGTAGCTAGAGAAAAGCTCGGCTGACATTAGGGTTTCAAAAGCGGAGACGGAGGCAGAATTTGTCTAAGATGATTCATTGGCGTGTTTTATAAGTTAAAACCAGTACTAAACAAAATTGAAAATCCTTCGGTTCGGTCTTGTATTTCGAGAAACCGTGACTATTCATGTAACCCGGTTATTGAGTTTACTTAACTCTTTGGAGTTTACATATTTAACAGAAGATATACCCTCTAATATAGCAATAAAACAACATTTTTTTTCAAAAAATAGCATACAAGAGATTTTTTTTATTATAAAAAATAACACTTACTATAAATTAACATTTACTATAAATTAACATAATTTTTATATTTTAATTTAAGGTTTAGTGACAGACCGTTTAGTGACTAGAATTTGTTGACAAAAAAGTGACTAAAGTTTAGAGTTTAATATTTCAAGGGTTGGAATTAGAGTAAAGTTTAGGATTTGTAGTAATTTAATTATTTTATCAATTAATAAATACTCTAGGATTTTTTTAATGATAAAATTTTATAATGTGCTATTTTGTAGATTTGTTCTATTTAATATCTAATCTTATTAAATTATTTGGATGACTCCCAAGAAACAATTACTCTTACTTGTCAAAATAAGACAATTATTAATTTGGCTTTAATCTTACTCCTTCATCTAATTTCAGAAATAAAAAATTCATGGCTAGTTTCACTAAGATAAATTATGAATTTGGTTTTAGTGGAAGCAGATGTTGATTCTTGACATTTGCAAGATATTCTTTTGAGATTTGAGTATAAAAAAATTATGCTCTTCAATTTCATACAGTGTTTTCATATCCAGCCCGAATACGCGATCATAAACTTAATGATTCGTATATAGTTCACTTTAGATTTAATGAAAGACTAGTTACTTAAAAATCCGATAAAACTCAATTAAAACTCAACCCTCCCCCAATTAACATGTGATCTCATATAAATTGACCTTGTTGAAATACTCAAAAGTTTAATAATATTTTAAAATTTATTTAATTAAATTTATCATAATTTTTTTAATATTGCTTAAAATAAACTAAAATATTTGTTCGCGTTTTTCTAAATTTAAATTTTGGCTCTGTCTTTTGAAGAAAATAGTAATATAGAAAATTTATTGACATGCCATTGTTAATTTATTTTCATTGTTGTTAATCTATTACAAATTTTAGATGAACATTAGTTTAAAAGTTATATTATATTATTATTTACTATCTTAATGTTTACCCAAAATTTTAATTTGGTATTAAAAATTAATCAAATAATTTTTATTTATGGTGATTTAAATTGAAACTAAAGTTAAACATAATTTTATTTTGTAAATAAAACAAGAATTTTTGATATTATTTATTTTTCAATGGTTAATAATATTATTAACTAGATTAATCCTTATTACTCTGTCTCAGGTTGGGGTCTAACCCACAGAGTGCTGAGTGTGTTAATGCAGAAGTGGTTACTAAAAGGGAGACGCTGACCATAGCAGAAATATTCGACTACATCAAGCAGGGATCTACTAAGGTACACCTAGGTCTACAGATTTCTTAATCATTGATCCAAAGCTGAGTCTTATATAGTTTTGCGTTCCAGGAGGCTTTTTTTGAGTGCAAAGCTACGATTGATGATGTGGTCTATGGCTCAACCTGGTATTACATATCATGCAGTGGGTGCCATACTAAAGCTACGAAAGGCCCAACTTCGTTGATGTGTTCAAAATGTGGGAAAGTCAACATAGATGGAGAAGCACAGTACTTAGCTTTACTCTATCCCAGTACTCAGTCACGCTTTGAATAGTATTAGCTTCTAATTTTTTTCATGACAGGTACCGTGCACAGATATCTGTCTATGACAACAGTGAGCAAGCTGTTTTTGTACTGCTTGGTCATGCTGGTTATGAGTTGACTGGGAAGCATGCAGCTGAATTAGCCAGCAGCTATTTTGAGGTAAATTTCATCATTCGGTGCTATCAGTGTTAGTATTCTCAGTATTGGTCCTCGAGTTTCAATTGAACGTTTGTGAACGTGACTACCAGGCTAATGGAAACCAAGGAGTTACACGAGAGGTGCATGTCCCGGAAGCTTTAATCAGCACGATCGGCCAGAAACATAACTTTTGTGTGAAAGTTACAAAGCACAACTTAGATGGGAAGTCTCGATCTTTAACTGTGACCAAGATTCTCCCTCTGGCTACTCCACCAGTTACAGAATCTTCGGAAGGAAACCAGAACCCTGCAGCTGCGGAGGAAACATTTGAGACTGGAACCAGCGTGTGTGAAGCTTCCAATATCAGTGTGGATTCTGCAGAGGGGAGTAAGAGAAGTTGTGGCGTTGATTGATTACGCGTTTAAGCACACACCAATTAACCTAATGTGCCAACAATACCACAATCGAATGGTATGTCATTGTAGCATTTTAGGATCGAATCCACAGAGAACTAGAGACTTATAACACCAAGAATACACAAACCTTCCTAATCTAAGCAAACAAGAAGATAGATGATTTGTAACAAACTAATATCCTAGAAATATAAACAAGGTGATCTCAAATCCAATCAAGAAATAAGTGCAAGAATTCAATCAAATACTAAGGA
>NC_027754.1:32955264-32959305 GCF_000695525.1 Brassica oleracea var. oleracea | reverse complement strand
CAAATGACTTGAAACCACTTCCATTGGAAAGCTAACTCAATTTCCAGTGTCTCCACAAATTTTGAGCTTCAGAAGAGATTTTTAAGGCTTTCATCCGTGTTCATCTTTCACTCTCCGGATTCGGGAGCGACCTCGCTGTGTCGCTGCGAGAGGTCGCTCCGGATTCGTTGTCTCCGGGTGATCAATACGCGAGCGACTCTTCCCTGTCGCTCTAGTAAGGTCGCTCCAGTAGGGTGATCAGAGCGACTTGGTGGTGTCGCTCCGGACTGGTCGCTCCCATGCCTTGCTCGCCCAATGACCACTCTAAACACTCCTTTTTGAGCTCCAAATGCCTCTGAAAATCCCACCAATGGTCCTCTAACTCATCCATGGTGCTCTCCAACACCTGATATGTACAAATGCAATGATATGCAACCTAAATGTGCCTAAATGATGCTCTAAATGACCAAACCATGCAAGAATAAGAAGTTAAAAACATGTAAATTCACAAGATATCATTGATGAGATGGGGGGAACCAAATGCTCCAAGTGTGGGATGTAGAGCTTCCGTTTGTCGTCTCATTTCTTGCAAGTGATGGCATTTTATGTGTTTCTTTCAAGTTTATCATTGACTCCTGATTTCTTTCAGTTTTTGTAAGATTTTTTTTTCTACTCTGAATGATTGCATTATTTTACTTTTTACGGATTATTACTCTGTTTCTTTAAGTGTTTTGGATGTGGACTTATAGAAAGGAGGTCAATAATTTCTGAATTTCACCATAATATGATTTTCATATTTGGACGTGAACCTTCGTGCATGCGTACGAGGGAAGTTGATAATCACCCCTTTTTAAAAATAAGAAAACGTGGTCGTCAATCAACATAAATACTCCACCTTGCAAGAACGTGGTCAACGGCATATATTTAGGACTAATGTATCAAAGGAAAATCAATCAATTAAATGAAGTTTCCTTCCAATAACGTATGACCATATTCTAAAATCTTAAGCAGTGAATTCCTTCCAAATACTCCCTTACCTATTTAATTATTCTTCAAAATTCTACAAAAAGAGAACCCAGCTTTTATTTCCCATTTTCAGAACCGCTAAACTCCGAACAAAACGCCTAAGTGTAAGACGAATGGATAACCCAGCTCCTCCACCCCCTTCGCAAACTGCAGGTAAACAAATTTTTAACCCTTTTTAACTTCAAAACTCCATCATAAAATGTCTATGTTATATTGGTCGTTAGAAATATAGAGATTAGTGACTCTTATACAATTTTTATTATCTATGAGTTGTTTTGAGTTATCCTCTATATTTTGTCAATATCTAACCCTCATCGAAAATAGTCAAATATATATGGCACTAGGGGTATTCCGGCGCTACGCGCCGGATTCGGACCTGTTTTTGTCTTTTGAATTCAATTTGTTTCATTTTCATGTGTTAGTTGTTAGTCCAATCAACATAGAATTATTAGTTCTTGCACAATTAAGAATTGAGAGTCCTGACCTAATAATGGATTTTGTAAGTGCATGTTAGGAGATCTCACGTCTATAGTTCTTAGCTTTCGAAGTCATGTCAATGCATTTTTGACTTGACTCCTGATGAGTGGAAATGTTAAATTTTTTAAGTAATGTGGACGATGCATTTTATTGGTTTATGGTTCGTATGTATAGGGGATTTGTTTTTTTTTTTTAAGTTTATTGGTTTAACCCAAAAAGATAGTTGATGGTATGAGTTAGTACATGAGGGAGTAATAATGAATTTCAAAAGTATAGCAAACAAAATATTTTATTTTTTGTAATGATTTAATATTGATTTTAATTTTATTTTGACAAAAGGTTTTAGAAAGTTTTACAATTTAAAAGTTTTTTTCTGTTAGATGAAGTTTTATATTTTGTTTCCAGTTATTAGTCTAAAGATAAATTTTTAATGGCTGCGTATTGACTAATTATTTTCCTTTTATATATTATTAATTAGATAACTAATAATTAACGATTCATCGTCATTTTAAAATAATTCAACCAATATTTTGAGGATATATGGACAAATATAAAAGTGTTGATAGTTTACACACTTTTGGGATTTTGATAAAACTAAAATGTCTTTTTGGTAAGATTACAAAAGCCTTGAGAGTTTGAATTCTTCATTTCCTTATTTATGTTGTCATTTTCTATATTCAAATGATATAGGGGTTTTCTATTGTTATACCAGTTTTTCTTAATACTTGTATTATTTTTATATGTTTATGTATCGCTTTCTATTTTTTAATTTGAGATATAAAATCATTAAAAGGATTATGTTATTTATTTTATTTTACTAACATTAGTAAAAAGTCAAAAAAGCTTTACTAAAACTAAAATGATGATGATAGTATTTTCATGTTCTTCTCAGAGAGGCTTGAGTTTGAATAAATCTACAAAAAAATCATTAGAATAGGCGAATGCAAAAGAAAAATCATTAGAATAGGCTTGAGTTTGAATAAATCTACAAAAAAATCATTAGAATAGGCGAATGCAAAAGAAAAATCATTAGAATAGGCTTGAGTTTGAATAAATCTACAAAAAAATCATTAGAATAGGCGAATGCAAAAGAAAAATCATTAGAATAGGCTTGAGTTTGAATAAATCTACAAAAAAATCATTAGAATAGGCGAATGCAAAAGAAAAATCATTAGAATAGGCTTGAGTTTGAATAAATCTACAAAAAAATCATTAGAATAGGCGAATGCAAAAGAAAAATCATTAGAATAGGCTTGAGTTTGAATAAATCTACAAAAAAATCATTAGAATAGGCGAATGCAAAAGAAAAATCATTAGAATAGGCTTGAGTTTGAATAAATCTACAAAAAAATCATTAGAATAGGCGAATGCAAAAGAAAAATCATTAGAATAGGCTTGAGTTTGAATAAATCTACAAAAAAATCATTAGAATAGGCGAATGCAAAAGAAAAATCATTAGAATAGGCTTGACTTTCATGTACAATTTTTTTTATTTTGCCAAATTTTAGCTAGTGGCAAAAGTCTATACACTTCTTTGACCAGTATCCATGATTTCAGTATTAATGTATCACTGGTTACTTTGATTCATAGAAGATGCTTTTATATTTCCTTTCACTACATATATTTCCTGCAGCCACAATAGACATTACTTCTGCTTATCATAAATTTTTGGGGGATTTTCCTTGGCTTGTACTGCCCTCGGGGGTTTTTTTTAATGAAAAGTAAGGTTTATACCTCGTCACCAAAATTCACATGAGATGTAGCTCCTTCTGTATTTCTTTTTATGAAAGTAAGGCTTTAATAAACATGAGAGGCTTGTACTGTGCAACCCGAGTGAACATTCTCCCTTGCGGCCTCCTCAGTTCTTGCCTTACCTTACTGAATTCTGGCTTGAAAACAAATCCCATATACCATCACATGCCAAAATCAAGAGCTCAACATCCTTTGTTAGAGTAATATGTTGAATCTTTGGTCTGAGATCAGAGGTGAAGAGGAGGGCAGTGAAAGGAGTCAGCAGTCTTCAGTTCACAGTCCCCACTGGTACGTGTGAAAGCAAGGACACCGTTAAGGTAGTCATCCTTCTTGGAAGGTTCGATTTGGGAGCCACTATGCCAAGTGTTTTGCTTTGGTTTCTTCTCCATAAATTTATCAAGGAAATCAGTTAAAAGTAAATCACTGAATGAGGAACCACCAACTCCCACAGGTATAGTTACAGTTAGTTTGAGATCAAGGATCAAGTTACAATCAAGACTATAATATGAAGAAGGTTGTTATCCAAGTTAGAAGTGCGCATGTAATTATTGTTGTAAGCGTAGCTTCAATAATCACCTTCATGATTAGCTTCAACATCATTCCTTTCATTCTCTGCTTCTTTAATGGTATCAATATCATCTTCCTCTTTCACTACCTGAAGATTTTCTCTTCTTCTCCTTCGTCGACTGATTCACTTTGGACCACCATGTTCCTGCATGGTGAATAGAAATACCGATTGACTGACCATACGAAAGCCATAAATAACTATGTTAAAGAATGATAAAAGCATACCATAGAGGTGGATTT
>NC_027754.1:32920087-32955207 GCF_000695525.1 Brassica oleracea var. oleracea | reverse complement strand
AAAATAAGTTCAAAAATATATCATGTGGTTCTTTAAAACCTGGATAAAAAGATTATGGTAGCGTCTTAGAAACCAAACTAATATAGAACATCAAGAAAAAAAGTACGTGTCCAGGAACTTACATACGTGTGTTACAAAATCTGTCCTTTTATAGATTACGTTCCACAAACATTAATGTTACACTTGTGCTGAATTGCTTTCTATGTCCACGTGGATGGTAGAGATTCTTTGGTGAGGCTGTTTACACCAGATCATGACGTTAAGATGCAAACGGATGGGTTGCTTCAGAGAGAGATCGATTTACCATAGCGTAAACCATAACCCGTCTCCTACACCGGCGTTCTGCACTTTCCTCTCTCGCCTCTCGGCTTTGATCCGCCAAAGCCTATCGCAGCAACGGGCAATTTCAGGGCGGAATCTCTTACTGATGCGTATTATCGGATCCGGAGGGATCTCCCTTACTTCAAAGTGAACTACGTGACGACCATCTCCCTTGTGCTCGCGCTCTGGCTCCTCTCCCATCATTTCTCTCTCCTCGTTCTCATGTGACTATTCGGCGCGTGGATATTCCTCTTCCTATTCTGCACGTCTGATCAGTCGCTTGTTGTTCTCGAACTCGAGAAGTCGCCATGTCGATGGGTTTGTATGAGTTTGAAGACGATTCCAGATTTAGGATAAGATTTGTAGACGTTATGTAGATCGTAATGTTGCTTTAAGTTTCCGTGGGATTTCATCGTGGAGGTAGCGGCGCAAAAGGAAAATGGAAGAGGTAAACCTAACTCTATGTGAATTTCTAACAGATGTGATAAAATTGGGTTTCAGATTTGAGCTTTATTCGCAAAGTAATAAAAGCCCAGTGCAATAAATAAATTGAGCGACCCGGCAGAAAAGAAAAATCGAAAGTGCCTTACCATGCCGCCACGTTATGCGATTTTCCCTCTTCTCCAGAGTGACGTGGACGCAGGAGAAGGTACGTACTTCAACTTTATTTAATAAGATGTACTGACTCAGATTTAAAAATTGGTTCCGCTGATTTGATATCAATATCTTGAAAACCGGTTAACAAATATGTTTTTCAAGTCATCCTCTCAACTAAATGTCAAAATCAGACATCTTGGGTTATAAATTTTGAAGGCCTCCCTGTTTTCCACCATACCTGTAAACATAATACATGTTCTGCCATTCTGAACATGCGACTAGATATAAACAAATCACAAAACAAAAGAAAAATTGAATCACCTTAGGTCCTTAACAGTACTTACTAAAGTTCATAGTTCTTAAACGGTTAAACATAGCGCCATACTATAAAGTCTAACATCTGAAAAATAGTACAAAACCCTTATAGAGCGAGTAATGTAGTACGCTTGTAGGACTCCCACGTGACATCAGTTTACGTAAACACAAGCTGGCATGAGTTGGAAGCCTTGGCCACACTCTCCAGTTCCTTTAACCTCTCGAGTCTCTTTTCCGTATGAAGAATGTCTGTTCTGGAGAAGGTTGCCGTTTCCAAACGACTTGCGTTGCTTAGCATGTACTGAGCCACCTCTCTATCATCTTCTATATCCCCTTCGTAATTTTCCCAAACTAATGTCTCTAGACGGTTCACCAAACATTCAGCAACATACTTCGGTTGACTCCATCTGTTATAGGTGAGACGATCTAGGATCCTAAACCATTCCTAAACACAACAAGAGAGAGACACTACATCTTTAAAAACCTGAAACTGATCAGTTGGAAAATATTACGAGAGATGGAAACCTTGTAAATAATGCTTACACTAATGAGCTTGAGGACTTGCAAATTAGGAGAGCTATGGAGCATTAGCATCAACAGATTCCACCACTCTGGTTCATATGTATGTATCTCCAAACACACCAGCTGGTTGAAGATTCTATTAAACTTAGTCTACACATACATGAGGCAGTAATTTAGTACACAAACAATTTAATAACAACAAGAAACTCAAAAAAAAAAAAAAAACATTACCAGCTTCAAGGGGGATGCAATCTTCAAAGAAAGGCGTTTGACTGAAGTTAGAGATCCATGAATGTTCTCATAGACTACACTAGACACATCAGTAATATGTGCCTCCACCACCTCAGGTGTATTCTCAATCAGACAAGAGTCCTCATCTATTAACCCTTTAAGGTTCAGATATTTTAAATGAGGAGCATTAATCACAAATACTGTAAAATCTTCACTGTCAGAAATAAGTGTTAGATTCTGCAGGGATGGCACATGGATAGTGAAAGTCCCTAGATGAGGATGCGAAAACATCATAACCTCCAGATTTTCAAGAACAGAGCAGCCAGATAAAAGGTTAACAACAGATCCATCATCCTTGTAGCTCACATCAAAAAGGCTAAGAGTACGAAGGGCCTTGAGACAAACCGGAAACGGGACGTCTAAAAGGACACTAGAACCAAGCTTCAAGGTCTCAAGTGTCCTACAGTTGTACAAGCTTGTAGGAAACCTATACGGCTCCCAAGAGTAAACTTGGAGCTCCAACTCACGCACATGAAGTCCAAAAGCAACCCCCAGAAGCACTCCAATATCCATAGTGGAACCCCTTTCAAAATTCACTTCGAGATGCAAACTCTGAAGAACCGGAGCCTGATGTGAGAGCAAAAACCTGCAGACGTTATCTGAAAACCTCTCTAGATCATCTGTGCGTTCGTACCAAAACCTGAGCCTCGGCATCATCTTACACAGATAGCGCCATCGTTTGGACAACACACTAGTGGCTACGGCATCTTTTGTCGGAACAAAAGACAGTATCTGCAGAAGCAGAGCATCCGGCAGCTCACTGATCCTGTCTCTATTTCTCAAACATGAACTAGGAAAAATCCAAACAACAAAAGGAATCACGAGTTTATTCGGACCTTACATTTTAAGAAACCATAGAAGTAAGAAAACATACCGTCGTTTCAAATCCATTGGCAGAGAAAAGTTGAGCGTTATACCGCCAACATTAGGGTTTTCAAAAGCGGAGACGGAGACGGAGACGGTGAGGATTATGATAATCCCACTAGTGTTTTTAATAAGTAAACCAGTACAAAACCGGATAACAATTGAAACATCGTTCGGTTCGGTTTTGTATCACGAAAAACCGTGACTATTTCATGTAGGCCGGCTAGAACCGGTTTTTTTTGGTAGTTTAATTAACTCCAGATATATAGTATTTAATAGATCTAAATCGTACTATTAAATACCTTGTCTGATTCAAAAGAAACAGTTAATCAAACTTGTCAAAATAAGACAAGAGGTGTTTGACCATCGCACTGGCGGTCAAACCCAAATAATGAGAATCGCTTTCTTTCCCTGTCATCCATCTTTGACTTTTGACTCTTCTTCCCCATTACCCTCTTCTATCCGTTACGATCTCGCCACGTGTCGTTTCTTTCCCCTCGTATAAGTTCACCACGAGAGATATGCGCCGTTGGATCGTTCTTGCTTCCGTCTCTCTTCTCTGTTTTTTTTTTCTTAACGATCTGTTGTTTTTTGACCAAAACCTTTTTGTTTGTTTGTTTGTCTTTCTCTCTGCTGCCTTCCTTGAATGTGGTTGAACACATCCGTACGATACTTGAATCTCACTCTTTCTCCGAATCGTTTCACTGAGATTTCGATCCCGAGGAAGAACAGTCTGCGAATCCTCAGAGTTATTTTGATAAATTAGGGTTGATTTTTCAAGTGTGGGGTGATTATGATGAAAGCTTCGATTGGGAGGTTAAGGAAACTAACGTCGCATAAGGTCGATGCAAAGGAGAAAGGCGAGCTCGTCGCTACGGCACTTGTTGACGAACTCGCTCGAGCTGGCAAGGTAAATTTCAAAAAACCTCGCGAATTTTAATGTGGTTTCGAGGAATCGTGGAGAGATTTTACTAGGGTTTATGCGGCTGATAGTTAATTTGGAAGGAAAACAAATTCCTTGTTTGATCGAGTGAAGACTAAATTTAGAAACTTTTTTCTTTTCTGGTTTAGGAGTGAAGAACAAATTTAGAAACTTTCGAATTGGTAGCAAACCCTAGTGTAACACTAGTTAAGCTCAGATACACTAACTTGTGATGTCTCAGGATATGCATGACATGAGAGACTGCTACGATAGACTACTCGCTGCTGCTGCTGTTACGGCAAACAGTGCTTATGGTAAAACAAACATCCAATTTCATATATATATATATATATATATATTTTTTTTTTTTTTATGAACAGAAAAAAATGGTCTTACACTTCTTAATGCAATTTTTTAGAGTTCTCTGAGTCATTGGGAGAGATGGGTAATTGTTTGGAGCAAATTGCGCCTCATAACGACGAAGAAAGCAGTAAGCGCTTAATATTTTGTCCTATTGTACAACTTTTACTTCCCTATTGTGTATTGCAACATTGTTTTTTCTTCTGTAGGTAGAATCTTGTTTATGTTGGGTAAAGTTCAGTTTGATCTCCAGAAACTTCTTGACACATATGTAAGCTGTTCATTGTAATCACCAACTCTGTAATTTTTACTCTGGTGAAATCTTACATTTGTTTTTGTTTTTTGTTTTTACTCTTCAGCGTAGTCATATATTCAAGACGATTACGTCCCCATCAGAATCACTTCTCAATGACCTCAGAACTGTTGAGGTATAACCATAGTTTTCTACTTCTTGTTTTCAAGAAACGCTTTACTTGTTTGAGTTGTTTCTCTTATCCTTTTTTTTTTTTTTTTAAATGAGCAGGATATGAAGCAACAATGTAACGAGAAGAGGTTTGGCTTTTTTTTCACTAGTGAAGTTTTCATTTTGCAGTGTGATAAGTTGTGCGTTGAACATTTTCTATGCTTTTAAACTACTCAGAAATGTGTTTGAGATGGCGCTTGTGAAAGATAAAGGAAGGCCTAAAAGCAGTAAAGGAGAAAGACATATTCCTCCAGAGTCTCGACCTGCTTACAATGAGTTTCATGAAGAAGCAACGATGTGCATTTTTCGATTGAAATCTCTCAAGGAAGGACAAGCTCGTAGTCTCCTCACGCAAGCAGTCCGTCATCACACTGCTCAGGTAAATTTCAAACTAAATTACTTATTTATATTGCATTTTACATGGAAGTTTGATCTTCTTCTACTTCTTATGTGTTCTTAACTTTTTTTCTTCTGATGATGATTCTTTTAGATGCGTCTGTTTTACACTGGAATGAAATCGCTGGATGCAGTAGAGCGTCACGTAAGAGTTTCTGCAGAGAAACAACACATTGACTGTGATCTCTCTGTTCATGAGAACGAAGTGGAAGGTAGTAATGAGGATGATGATGATGATGATGGCCAATACAGTCACAGAGAAGGAGAACTCAGTTTTGCGTACAAAGAAAATGAGCGGAGGGTAGAAGCTGCTTCTATATCTCCAACATGGGGTTCAGTGAAGGTAAGTCGAATTAAAAATGACAAGAAACATGACTCTGCGGAATGATCTTATGCTCTCTTGTTTCTCTCTAGATGGACGATACAGACGACTCGTGTCCTCGTCCTTCTGTAACAAGAACATCAACGGTATGTCTTTTCCTATGATCTCCATAACCATTTGACATTTTTTGTAACCAAATTTGCTTCAACTGCGATAGTTTCATTGGTCATTCTAGGTAAATGCTGATCATAGAGAAGAGTACCCTCACAGGATGACCAGCTATTCAGCTCCGTTGTTCCCGGAAAAGAAAACAAAGACGAATCCATCTTCCAATGCTTACGTGTTACCAACCCCAAGCGATTCACGGTACTCAAACCCGGCTTTAAACCCGAGGCCAGCGAACCACAGCGTCGGAAACATATGGCATTCATCTCCGTTAGAACCGATTAAAAGCGGGAAAGACGCTGAAAACAACAGCATCTACGTCCGCCTCCCTCGCCCTTCTACAACAGACAAGCATCCTCATCAACAGCAAGCAGCTGTAA
Organism: Brassica oleracea var. oleracea; assembly: GCF_000695525.1. NCBI lineage: Eukaryota > Viridiplantae > Streptophyta > Magnoliopsida > Brassicales > Brassicaceae > Brassica > Brassica oleracea. The sequence continues at coordinate 32,949,289 of NC_027754.1, read as the reverse complement.
GATATGCATTTTCCGGACCAATCAAACCCTCATCATCAAAACCTGTCACCACCACAACCACAGACACGTTTCGTCCTCTGCCGACTCCTCCTGTACACCAGTCTCATTCTCCGAGAGCCTCCCCTACAGCTTCACCTCCTCCTGCGTCTTCTTCTTCCCCGAGGTATAACGAGCTTCACGAGCTTCCGAGACCACCGGGCCACTTTCCACCACCGCCAAGACGAGCCAAATCCCCTGTTCTGGTTGGTCACTCGGCGCCTCTAACCGGATGGAACCAAGAAAGAAAAAACACCGTTACTCTCGCTCCTCTGTCCACCACCAACATTGTGGCATCGCCACTGCCTGTTCCTCCACTGGTCGTTCCTCGGAGCTACTCTATACCTTCAAATAACCATAGAGCCGTAGCTCAACGAGCGGTCGGAAGGAACGAAGACGGAGTAGCATCCCCACCGTTAACACCAATGACCCTGTCTCGGCCGCTTGAGTCCACGGGAGTTGCTCAGACCAGTCCAATCAGAGGTAAAACACAACAAAAAAAAATGTTTATCTTTTTCATTGTTTACATAAAAGATATTTAAAATACATTTGTGAACTTTTATCATAAGTGTATTTCCTTGTTGTGGATTTATTGAAACCTCCATAGGTTATTAACTATCTTGCAGGAGTAGGAGAGCTGATAGAACGATGAAGCTACGGCGTCGCATTTGACCAAAACGAGAATCAGGAGAATCAGCATAAGTGAATATACTACTAGTCAGTATATATGTATAATTCTTTAGTTGGTTAATTTCGTTTTCTCTAATTTTTTTTGCCCTCACTTTTCCATTGTAAATCTGAAGCCTCTGTTCATTTTTCATCCCTTTAATATTTCTCTCTTTTTATATTACTGCGGTTTATGTCCGAGAGTTTTTAATATAATAAAAAAGAAACACAAGCGTAAACGCATACATTTATAATTATTTTAATTTAAAATCCGGAAAAAAATGGTAGAAGAAAATTATCACGTTGGGCTGATTCGATAGACATACGTGGCGGATATCTAGAGAGAGGAGAAGAACATAGTTTCGTCGTTCGTCAATGGAGATCTCTGCTGCGTCTGCTTCTCTAACTTTTTCTGGACTCGTTCCTCGTCTTCTTCCTCCTTTGGTCTATCCTCAAGCTCGAAGTGCACCGTTGCTGTCTTCTTCTGTTAAACTCATTTCTTCTCACAGACGTATAGCTCCGTCTCCGTGTCTCGCCGACCAGTCTGCTTCCACCGGTTAGTTTTTTCGAGCTCTAATTTGGTACTTTAGAGATGCGAACACTTGTTTCGAAGTGTTCGACGATATGTCTGATGCTGAACTAGTTGTGTGTTGTGTCCTGAATTTCTCTCACGATTAGTACTGTCTGCTCGAGAACTTGGTGAAACTGTACTAAATGTTTCTACCTGATTGAACCACGGGTTATCTTATCAGTTTATTGTTTTGTTGGGTAGGGGTCAATGTTGTTGATTCGGATCCCATTGATGCTGTTAAGGTGAGAGTTTTTATCACAGAACCTACTTTTTACTGATGTAATCAGCTTTGCTTCCTCTTAACCTGTTTCCGTCTAAAAACTCAGAGGAAAGCTATGGACATATCCCCTCAACTCAAAGGAGCTTCAATATTTCTGGTTGGTAAGGCCTCTCCCTGTTTTTAAAGAACTAATTGCTGACTTCGTAGGGATGAATACTTATGTGTGAGCTTTAACAATATGGTGTAGGGGTTAATAACCACATTAAAACCAACTTGGGCAAGCTTTTGGCTGAGTCATTACGATATTACTACTTTGATAGGTAAGGCACTCGTGTGTTTGATAGAATCTCTTCTGCTTCTTATTGTTTTTTGAGGACTTATATAGCTCTTGAGAATGCCCGGAATATCTGACATTCTCATTACTTAGCTTATCCGATGACTAGTGTTAATCTATAAGCTTTAAGGTTTAAGCTCTCTTTGTTTGTCCTATTTACCTCCATAAGACCATAACAGAGGGTTGCCACCTTAAGTCCTTAATCATCCTTGTCCTCTTTTTAAATTCACATTGAATATTTGTTAAGTCCGTTCACACTATTCCTAACCTCATTTTACTCTTATTGTGCAGTGATAATTTGATCGCAGAGGCGGCTGGTGGAAATGCATCCGTTCAATCTTTAAAGGAAGCCGATGAGAAATCTTTTATGGAATCAGAGGTAAATTATATCATTTGATCAAATGCATCCATTTCCGAAAGAGGTAGAGGATTGATCTCGACATCATTCTAAGTGCCACATAATGGTTTTTGACGATGACTCTTGTGATATATTTCTACAGATTGAAGTGCTGAAGCAGCTATCATCTATGGGTCGGCTTGTAGTTTGCGCTGGAGATGGTGCAGTCCAGAGCTTGACAAATCTGTATGTTTTTTTATAAGAAGCCGCAGTTGTTTCTCTCCCATTTCGAACTTTATAAAACATACACACTCTGCCTAGACTTTTAAAGTTCTCTTCTGTCTGCTTCTCGTTTGACCTTAAGTACTTGAACAGTGCGCTTCTAAGACACGGGATCTCCATATGGATCGATGTTCCTCTGGAAATCGCAGCTAAAGGAGATGCTCCCTTCAGCTCAGAACCGTCCCCTGAGGTCTTTCTTCTTACTTTCTTTCTCTCTGACCTGCTTAAAGTTTCTGTCGGTGTTATAACAAAGAAACCGAGTTTCATGATGGAAACAGTTGTTTGACGCATTGAAAGCGAGTTACGAAAAATCAAGAAAGGGTTACGATACAGCAGATGCAGTTATTTCCCTTGAAAGTAAGAATCTATTCACAAGTCTCTAAATATAACCTTGATCGTTTCAGTATATGAGTCATGCTACTTTTTGTTCTTTGAACCAGGAATAGCTACAAAGCTGGGATGTGAAGACTTGGAAACAGTAACTTCTGAAGAGCTTGCTTTGGAGGCAAGTCTTAATACTTTATGATTATTATTATTAAACATTTTGACTTATGGTTACAACTGTGAAAAGTTTTCTGAAAGAATATGTTGTTCTTCAGGTCCTGAAAGAAATAGAGAAGTTGACGAGAGTGAAGAAAATGATGGAAGAAGCTTCTCGGCCTTTCTAGGTTCATATTTACTATCCATGCATCGCAAAATCTGTGAAATTTGTTTAGGGTTTCTATCATGTTGTAAATGATGGACATATATTAGGCATTTTTTGCGTAAAATGTTGGTAGTGTTTCGGCGTTTATGCTATAGATGCTGCACGCATTGGATGGAGGAGAAACATCTGACGTCTCTATCACGTGAGATCACGTGTTTGGCTTATTCTATCTGATCCACTAGTAAGTGGGCCTAATAATATCTGCGGCCCACTAAGGGATAAGAGCGTGAAACAGAGAAAGTGCAAAAACAAAAGCTCATCTCAGTTCCCAACAGCTTTCTTGTCTCGTCGTCCTTTTTATAAAAAAAAAAAACATATTTTTGTGTCTGTTCGTTGGAGGCGCAATAGTTGGTAAAACAATAAAAACGGTAATAATGGTAAAAATACAAAAGTAGTAGAAGAAAAGCGTATTTTTCATGCCAAACTTGTAGTTTTCTCCTTTAATCAAAAGAAAAAAGAATGTATATAGTGTGTAATCAAATCGTATCTCGAGAAATACAAAACGTAATGAGAAATGTAATGGCGACTGAGTTAATTGGGATTTGTTTATAAACAGACGCAAAGATAAGGGGGAAAGGAACAAACCTCTCTCTGCCTCTTTCTCTCTCTCTCTCTCTCACCCCTTCCTTCAGATTCTTCCTCGTCTCTAAAACTTTTTTCTATCTCTTCTTCTGGATTCATCTTGTTCGTTTCTATTCCCAGTTTGATTCTGATTAATCGATCCATGTGAATGATTCCATCTGAAACGTTCTCTTGAACAGATTGTATTGGTGCGTTGTTGTTATATCCGACTTTTTCTGGACTTCTGTTTATGTCTTTTTTTACCTTGTTTGATTAGTTTGAGTTATGTGGTTGCATCGGTGTTTGTTTTCGATGATTTTGATGGTGATGATGAGCTGGTTTTGTTTTCTGGGGATTTGTCTTATATGAGAAGCTTTTGAAGTATTTATTGATCAGATTGATTTGTTTTTTGTTTTTTACGCCGTGGTTCATGGTGTTGCGTTCATGATCATCATATGTTTGATCACTTTATTGTTGTTATGTTTGATCATTTGTATATTTTTGCTCAATACTTATATACGTGTCTTGTAGTAATGATGTCTGCTTGAAAATTTCACACTGAGAAATTGCGAGGATGATTTTGGTTTAGCTCAAGTTATTATGTTCTTTGTATATTTTTATTTCTGAATGGCTGGTATTGGTTGCTCTCTTCGTCTTTCTTAAAACTTTAAAACATTTGTTAAAAAAATTACTTTGGCTATTATTGTGAATGTGTCCGGGTCTTGATTTTTTTTTTTTATCGTATACCTTCTTAAAAAACTGGAACTGTCAGCCTTAAACGTCTGCAATTGTGCTATAATTATGCTTTAAGCTTTAAGAGTCTGTCTGACCAACTTTGGCTTTGTCCTTTATTGTTTTTGATATGTAATTGATTATGTATCTCTGTCTAATTCGTTTCAGGAAAGTGTAACTGCAATGAACTCTGTATCTTTCACCCTCAAATTCCATACAGCTCCAGGACGCTCTGACATAAACCACTGTCGAATAAATTTCAAGTGTTTAGTTTCTTGTATGCGGGTTGCAATGCACGACTTGTGGATGCCTGTCACTGATACATAGTTCTAGTTTCAATTTGTTTCACTAGAGATAGAGGTAGTATTGTTGTTATTGCAAGGCTTTGGTAGGAGATTTCCAGATAAAGTAGGGATTTGGAAACTGTCACTTCACAAGTTCCAACAAGGTATCCACCACCCTTAGGGGACCACAACTTTTTATTTGATAAAGTCCTTTGAGCATTGGCTATGGGTCTACCACAGACTGCTTCAAGTGAACAATCGAATGAAGCTTCGTCTGCTCCAAGCTCCAGCCTTTCGCAAAGTCTGCCTTTGTATTCCACTTCCCATGATTCAGATGGCCTTAACAGAGGGAGCGACCAAGGCATTTGCTCTTCCATTGGAGAATTTGATAGGAAGACATCATTGGAGCCTCTGGAGTTCACTGATGATCAGCCTAGATTCCATTCTACCTCATCTAGTAGTGTTAGTTCAAGTCTAACTGGAGCTAGAAGGATAGTTGGTTTTGCATCAAGCGAAACCAGCTCACTGGACAAGGAAGCTGTTGATCACTCTCTGTCGTCATCCACCGTTGGAGTCACAGGAGCAGATATTGGTGGAGCGTTGGTCAGGAAACGAGTACTCTCCCCTCTTAATACTCTCTTCCCTGTAAAATTCAGAGGTGACCTGCTTGATATCAGCAGTATCAACCACCAAAAAATTACTTATTCTGGTCTCTCTAGTGGGCTCCCCGGTTCTGTCGCACAAGATCACACAAAGGTTAACCTCGCTGGTAGGTTGGATCTCTCCACCACTCCTACAGCCACATCTACTCACTGGGAATGGAAGAACGCCTCGAACAGTAGCAGACTCTCCTCCATGGTCTTCACTGACGGTCCACTGCTAGACTCTGCAGACCTCCACCGACCCACAAAAGGTGAGGTTTGCTTATATTCACCAGTATATGAAACCTCTGCTACATCCAATAGGACCTCACCTTGTGATAAGGATATATCCGCCTCTCCACCGCTCTCTCTCTCACCGCTTGGTCCGAAGTTTTCTGAGAGAATCAAAGCTGGCCAAAACGGGAAGATAGTGGAAGAGTTGAGGAATATCAGTGAAGAAGCAGAACTAAGAATCGACCGTAGATTGTTTGATGATGCGTATGCTCTAAGGAGAGCGTTTTCAATGGAGAGAGGTGTTGAACCAACTCCTTCATCTCCGTGCAGAAGGTTCAGTAGAAGCTTGAGTGGACGCCCCATTCAGAGGTCATTGGTTGGTTCTTTCGAGGAGTCGTTGTTGACAGGAAGATTGTCATGCGGGACAACAAATCAGGTTTTTTCATCTTTAACTTTGATGCTTTGATGACTCATCAACAAAGTTAACTCATGACTTTCTGCTGTTTCTTTCTGTGCAGAAGATTGACGGTTTTCTTGCGGTTCTTAGTATAGCTGGGGGAGACATATCTCCGAAATCACAGAAGCTTCCGTTCTCAGTAACCAGTGTTGGTGATGATTGCGTCTTGCTATACTATGCCTCCATAGATCTTGGTGGAGGATCTAAATCGAACAAGTTCTGGAGCCAGAAGTTGAAAACAAGTCCAATCAACTTTGATGCTCAGAGCTCCTCCAAGAGCCAACTAAGGATCCCCATGAAGGGTCGGATTCAACTGGTATACATATCCTTTTTCTTTATTTTTTCCTTGTGCATCTGGTATTGATACTATTTCATTATAAATGTTGTGGCTAAAAACTCATCTGAGTGGTGGTTGAAAGTGTTTCCAAATACTCATTGCTCTTTGTGCAGGTTCTTAGTAATCCTGAGAAAACACCTCTTCACACGTTCCTCTGTAACTATGACTTAACTGATATGCCAGCCGGAACAAAGGTAATATTGAACATAAAAACATTTTACTCGTAGCCCTTCAAAGCAAACACTCTCTTCTTTTTGACTTGTAGAAAAAAAAAACTATATTTTTTTTTGTGTTGAAGAAAGAAGAATCATATAATGTACTTGCTATAGCCTTAAGAGCAATAGTATAGCCTCTAGGAAAGCTTGGCATAAGGTCTGGAGAAAAAAACTCAGTGGTGGTTTCATTTCCACTAGTTGATCTACCTTTTTAACTTCATTGTTGCATGTTCTGTTGTATGTGAAAAACAAAATAAAAGAAGTTTGAACATTAGTTTTCTTTTGTTTAACTGGGTTTCTGTGGGGGTATTATACAGACTTTCTTGCGCCAAAAGGTTACTTTGGGATCATCTAATCCAACCAGTGAATCAACGCAAGAGAACACTAGAAAAGCCAGAAGCTGTGCAAAAGAGAACAAAACAGATTGTGAAGGATCTGATTCAGTGGAAGGAGATGAGAAACCTGATGAGTCCCACGAAAGTGAGAAAAGATGTTCAAAATCTTCCAAAGAATGTAACGGTGCTTCTGGTGCTCTACGGTACGCTCTTCACCTGAGGTTTATCTGCCCATCACCCAAGAAAGCTTCAAAGAAACCTGATAATGACGACACCACGGGGCAAAAGAAAAACTTGGATTCAGATGGGAAGAGGAGATTCTATCTGTACAACGACTTGAGAGTCGTGTTTCCTCAACGCCACACAGATTCAGATGAAGGAAAGGTAACGTTTGAGATTTTTCCTTCTGATTCTTGACCAACGTTTTAAGTTTTAATCAGTTTTTTTTTTTTGGTTCGTCTTTGTTTTGTTGCAGTTGAATGTGGAGTACCATTACCCAGAAAACCCAAGATACTTCAACATCACAGACTAAGTTTTTCAATGGTTGTATTTCGTTTTCTTGTCTAAGAAGAAATCAATGGGCTTATTTGTACATAACCCCATGGCTTTGACACAACGTTGTACAGATTCAGGCCTTACATTAACTATTACTCTTTGTCTTTTTTCTTCCATCCAACAGATAGGATCGGATCAATGTTCATGGCCCCATGAGTTCCTTGACCAGTAACATCAAGTATAGAAATTGTGATATGAAATCTGAAATGATATCTCATCAGCTGACATAATAATCATTATGGAATTAAATAAATTCTTATCAAAGCACAATTTTATTTTTGGAATTAAATAAAATTCTTTTTATATTAGATAGTGTACATGTCCGAGCACATTTATCTGAAAAAATGAAACACTATGGAACCTATATCTCTGGAGTTAAAAAAACTGAAACCCAACCAAAAACTGAATAGGTTTCTGAACTTTTAAATCCTACTATATATTAACTGAGAAGTCACTTAATTGACTTTTGCTTAGATGTCATTCATAGGTGAAGTTTAGAATTAATTCTCTTAATTTGATTGGTTGTTGATATTTGAATTTTTATTTATTTAATTAAAGTTTTAAAAAGGAAATTAATCCTAGAACTACTTAATCTAATCTATTTTACTATACAAACAATTAAACATTTTAAAGTTGGAAGAACTAACATAATTTGTTTATATAAACAATTAAATATCATAGATTACATTATAGAAATTTAAAATATACATATAAATAAATATGGTATGATAAAAATAATTATATAAACGATTTTAACATATTTATATTAATAGTGGATACAATAAATTATAGATTACAGAAAACTAATAAACCTAAACCTAATAATATTTTCTTATACTCACTATATATATTCTTTTTTCTAAAATGTGTCCAATAAATGTAGAACAGTCAAATATACAATTTTAAAAATATTCAGTCATTTTTCAGTGACAAATGTTGATTGTATAGTTGAGTTATTACTTTCAAAAATGATTAAAGTATTTGTATATTTAAAAATAGAAAAATATATGGTAAGTATTTTAAAATAATATTAATAAATGAAAATAATTATTATAATATAAAACTGAAATATTGGAACATTATACTAATACAAGACTAAAGTTAATATACTCTATTAATATAATTCTTATAGCTTTGATTATAATAAAATTATATGGTAAATTATTTAAAATAATATTAATCAATGAAAAAGTTTATTGTAATATATAAATTGAAAATCAGAAATAATATACTAATACAGGACTAGAGTTAAGACTCTATTGACATTGTTTTGATTATAATAAAATTGACATGCTTATTTTGTAAGAGGAAAAAAGAAAGAATACATATATAAAACATCAGTGAAGAATAAAAAACTTATTTTTTGTATTCTTGGTTGCATTCTTTGTTATTTTATGCTTTTACGTATTTAATGTTTTTATATGTTTGCCGAAATACATGTGTGTTTACGTAGTACTGTAATTGTTAATTAATTATTTGTAACTATTTTACTTCTGAAAAAATAAAGTGGTAGAAAAAAAAATGCAAAAATAGAATGTTATAAAATAAATTATTGTTCACTAATATTTGTTTTTTATTAATCAAAAATTATGTCATAAAAAAACTTTTGGAAACTTATAATAAAATTATAGAATTAACACTATATATCAATAATCTTCTAAGATTATAATATCAAGACTTTGATTTTCAAACTATTTAAAATAAAATATTATTTTAAATAATTATGATTATTATTCAAAATTATAAAATTATAAGAGTATTTTGGCTCTCTATACCTACAAAAATTCATAATTAACTATCTACCACATCACTGTTTTTTACACTGTTCATAATTTGATAATCCGATTTTGCCCTCTTTCAAATTTTCATTTCTCTCTCTCACGTGTCTACTTGAATTTTCAGCCCCACTTTACATCTCTTTCTCATCTCTGTAATTAATTTCCTTTCTCTTTCTTCAGCTATAAACAAAACTTCATCCGATGTCATCTCTTGCTCATTCATATGCTATTGCCGTCGTCGTTTCTCATACATTCTCTGTAAAAATCACAAATGGAAAGAACATCATCTCGATTCAGACAGTCATCAAGCCTCGTCAGGTCGAGGTTGGATAGCATTCGGCCTGAAGCTTGTCTTCAACGTTCCACCACCAAGAATCTGTTTTTGACTAGATATGTTCATTCAAAGCAGCACATGGCTCCAATTCGTGTTTCTATGTCGACAAGATTATTACCGTAACCGTTTTGGCAGTTTGATCAAAGTCGAACACAATATGGGGGATTTAAAGTCATTCCATGGCATGTGCAATAGCGATGTCTTTGTTTCATGAGTTTGCAAAAGCGTGTTGGGCTATAGATCATGAATATAGTCGAAGAAAGAGTAGCGTCTTTACAAGATCGATGGCTGTGACTTGGATCTCATATATTTCAATTACAAGTAATTGTAGCCACTAGGTAACAAACTGGAATGGTGTTAACCGATAAATATTGGGTTAGTTGATACGAGTTAAGCATTGTGATCTGATACAAATTTGGTTATATGTTACCAAACCGTGGATGCCGCTAACTACTAAATAGTTGATAGAATTTTACAAAGCATTAGCTGATACATGTTTGATTAGATGTTACAAAGCATGTTGCCACTTTATAAAATAGTTGGTAAGATGTTAAAAGATAGCTTCCATTAACTGAAACATGTTTTGTTAGATGTGACAAACAATTACTAACGGTTAATACGTAAATATAACTCTCTAACAAAACATGTAGTATGCTAATATACTTTGATAGATTCATTGGGAGCATACCTTCGGATGGATAAGTTATCTACTAACAATTTATATAACATTTTACGTTAAAGTGTAGCGTTTAACATTTTTGTTAGCATACTAGTTGTTACGCCCAATTTTCTCAATGTACTGTGCTTTTCTCTCCTTGGAACGAGTTGCAGTTGCCTATTTGCTAAGATGATTCTAGAAATCACAATCCCTAACTCATCCATTAATATTAAATTTCAGAAATCTAATGGAAAAGTTCATAAATTAGAGAAAATTCTTTTGTGCGATCTCGGATTGATGTTTTATAAATCGGAGAGATTTTTGGGAGAAAAGCCATTTTTTAGTCAATGATTTACTGGAGTACATGGCACATCGAGCATCAATTGAATTATTGTGACAGTGGCAATGAGGAAGCGATACGAAAAGTGTACGTATGATAGTGATTGTAACAAAATCGGTCGTGGTTGAAGGATTGAGAAAAAAAAAGATTGAGAGATGTGGATTTGAGGAGAAGTTATTGCTGTCGATGAATGATAAGAGAAGAGATTGATATTGTCAGAAATAAAGAGGAAGATAAATAATGAAGAAGAAGATAAATAGTGAAGATGGTGTTGAATGATTTCTATTTCTTATTGTCACGCGATCAATCAAAGGGTAAAATAGTCAAGTTGTGTTATTTTTGTGACAGGAAATATTGTTTTACGAGAATTAGAGTAGTTTCTTAATTTTGCTTCATATTAGGTATATTGAGCTAATAGACTCAAATTATAAACATAATATATAATTTTCATAAATATTTATATCCGCAAAATCGCGGGCAACCACCTAGTTATAAATTATATATGAGAGAGTTTTTTCAAATTAGATCCCTGAAGAAAGTCAATCTCGTAAACAAATCTGCTAATCAGAATTAAATTATTTTTTTGTCAACCTTTTTTCATCAAACCCTTTGTTTAAAGGTACAATGCATTAAAGAGCAAACCCAAACGTAAAATTACAAAATAAGATCAAAGGCTAGTGAAAAACACTTGTAATTAATGTGTTGAGAGACTAATCACAATTAATTACAATGGAATAAACAGAAAGAAATAAAAAGATACAAAGTTAAAGGAAGAAAATATCTCGTAAAATTTCCGTGATTATGTTCCATTAGGGGATCCCTTCCTAATAAGATGTGTATATATATAACCTGAACCACAGAAGGTTTTAAACATCATATCAGTAACTTAAGAAAAAAAAGAACAATCTCTCAATCTTTCTATGTGTTGTCTTCTGCATGATTAGCCATGTATACGGCGACATCAGGATTGCGAACGAACTCAAATTCAATAAATATCTCTGGATAAGTTGTTTCTCCGGAGACGACCGAATGGAGCCAGTGATTAAGAAACCAGGAGAACACCATCGTATTTACTTCCGCACCAACTTTTGGGGGACCACGCGTTTCATGTGTACGTTGAGACAAGGACCTAACTATAGACACTCTCAGAGCTTCACAGCTTTCAAACAGGTAAGTCCCAGCGATAGGGGAACCTTGTGGGATTGGAGAGCCAGAGAAAATGGTATCTATTTGAAAGTGTGGGAGGACGAGTTTTCTCAAGGCGAGACCAATATGCATAAGGCGTTTAATTGGATTTACTAGTTTGTAATATTTTTATCACACATATGAAAATCAAAGTTTGTAAATACTCTTCATTAATGGAAGAGAATAATCATTTTACGGACTACCATTTAACATAAGAAGTTTTATGTTGCTCCTTATATTATTTATCTATGCTACTTGTTAAAACAATTTGATGATGAAAGAGATGCTAGTTTTAGAGATCAAAGGTTGGAATATGAATATCAGAAGAGAAAAACAATGTGAGGCCCTGTAAGGTTATGATTCTGTGTTGAAGTATCAGCGGCCTCATTGATCACATTGATCGGATGGGCCATGAGAGATAGACAGATGATTGGGCCGAGATAGCATGAAGTTGACTTAGTGGGCCATGCTGGTTATGTCCAAGCCCATCACGGAAGAACTCAAAGCGGAGCTGCGAAGCGGAGCTGAAGGAGTCGTCGTCTTTCTGTTACGAGAGTAAGGTTCTATATATACTTGTAACTGATCTGAGCTCATTGTAACAAAAGAAAATATCTGATAGTGCATTCCGGGACACCGATCCTGATGAGAGAAGTAAAGTACCCGGTGGAGAAGTGGGGAACTCTATAACGTCTTGTGTGCATTCTTTTTCTTTACACTATAAACACACGAGAGCGAGAGAGTTTGAGAGAGTGCGATCGAGAGCGAATCGAGTACGTATCAGCTACAAGTGGTATCAGAGCGCTGGTTTTTCCGTTGGAGGGATACAAAGCTGATTTGAGGTTCGAGGTAGACAGTGGGAGGAATCAGATCGATAGATCTAGATCATTCAGATCTATAAGCGGTCAAGATAGTCATCACGGGATCTAGAAGGAAACCAGATCTAATCGCAAGCTACGATCGATTGGATCGGAGACTATCAGGATCGTCAGGGGATTATCTCTTGCTCTTCTTGATTGAATACATGTTATTGAATACTCGAACAACTCATTTTTTTTGTCTCATTGTTGGACTGATTCTTGATCCAAATCTGGACTTGATTGCTACTGATCTATCTCTGTTTATTATCTGCAGGTGATAAACAGATCAAGATTGAGTCAGCATGGATCCAACACCGGGAAAATTCGAGATGGTGAAGTTCGAAGGCAGGGACGACTTCGGGTTATGGAAGTACAAACTTCTTGGTCAGTTAGAGATTCAAGGTTTGGGTTCAGTATTGAAGGAAGAGCCGATGGCAACTTCAGATGAAAAAGGAGATGGTTCTGAGGTTAAAGATGTGAAAGTCGATCGTAAAGAGGCAGAGAAAGACATCAGAGTGAAGAATCTGTTGGGAATGTGTCTAAGTGACACCATCTTGAGGAAGATAATGGACGAGCCTACTGCATTGGGAATGTGGAAGGCACTGGAGTAGGACTATCAAACAAAGTCTCTTCCGAACCGGATATACTTGAAGCAAAGCTTTGCGAGTTTCAAGATGGAAGAAAGAAAGTCAATCGAGGAAAATCTTGACGCCTTCCTGAAGCTCATTGCAGACCTTGCAAGCCTGAAGATCATGGTGAGTGATGAGGATCAGGAAATTCAACTCTTGACGAGTCTCCCAATGGCCTATGAACCAATGGTTCACACCCTGAAATATGGAACATGCAAGGAAACCCTCACAGTGAATGAGGTTATCTTATCAGCATACGCAAAGGAGGCAGAGCACAGACAGAGAGGGGCTCAAGACAAGTCAAGAAAAGGTACATAAGGGTTGTATGTTGAAAACAGAGGAAGGTCTGACAAGAAGGGGTCAAGGAATCAAATCAACAACCGAGGAAGGAGCAGAGGTCAGGATAGAGGAAGGTCGAAGTCAAGACCGAGATATGGGTCCAATGCCTGATGGGTTTGTGGGGATGAAAATCACTGGAAGCGTGACTGTCCTCAGCGAAACAGTTAGGAACAGAGCAGACCATCAACATCTGCAAATGTCGCCATGAAGCTACCTACCTCGATAGCTCTGAAGGAAAGTCTTCTAGCAAAGAGTGATGAGTGGGTACTAGACTCTGGGTGTACGTTTCACATCACACCCAGACGAAAAGTTCTTTCGAGCTTTGAAGAATTTGAAGGAAACAAAGTCCTTATGAGGAAAACACACACTGTATGGTGAAAGGGCAAGGCACTATTACCATCGACAATCCCGATGGAACGGTTGTAACCCTCAGTCAAGTGAGGTACATTCCAGACATAAGAAGAAACTTGATTTCTTACGGTCAACTGGAGCAGGTGGGTTGCAAGTATATTGGAGCAGACTTCAAGGTGGAGTTTTACAAAGACAATCAGAGGGTATTGACAGGGCAGTATGATCAGGGTCTTTACTACCTTCAGGGTTCAGTCAGAGAGAACAATGGTAAAGATGCTTGTAGTGCAGTGGATACTACGAGTAGATGGCACTCGAGGTTGGCACATATGAGTCAGTCATCGATGGACGTCCTGGTAAGAAAAGATCACCTAAAGAAAGAAGGGATAAAATCTCTAGGTTTCTGTGAGGCATGTGCAATGGGGAAGTCGCATAAGCAAAGCTTCCCAAAGGCAAAACACACAACTAAAGGAATACTTGATTACGTTCATTCAGACTTGTGGGGATCGCCGAATGTAACTCCAAGTCTCTTTGGATGCAAGTATTTCCTGACGTTCATAGATGACTACTCGAGGCGCGTCTGGATATATTTCCCTAAGACAAAGGATGAGGCATTTCAGAAGTTCGAAGAGTGGAAGACGTTGGTTGAAAATCAGAGTCAGAAGAAGCTGAAGTGTATAAGAACTGACAACGACTTGGAGTTCTGCAACAACTTGTTTGACAAAGTATGCAGAGACACATGAGTTAAGCGTCACAAGACTTGCCCCTACACGCCACAGCAGAACGGAGTCTCAGAGCGCATGAATAGGACAATAATGGATAAGGTTCAAAGCATGCTTCATGAGACAGGTCTGGGAGAAAAGTTTTGGGCAGAGGCAGCATCAACTGCAGTGTACATCATCAACATGTCACCAGGTTCTGTGAACAGGGACAGAGCCGAGGTATGATCAATTGAGAAGGTCCGGGTGTATTGCGTATGTTCACTCAGTAGCAGATAAGATCAGTCCTCGAGCAACTAAAGGATTTTTACTGGGCTATGCGCTTGGGACAAAGGGCTACAGAGTATGGATCCTAGAGGATGAGAAAGTTGTTGTGAGCAAGGATGTAGTGTTAAACGAAGAGAAACTCTACAAGCAACGAGAAGAGGCTACTGAACTAACAGTTGATGAAGCGAAGGCGACAAGTCCTAAGAAGCGGGTCTCCTTCAAGAAGGAGCTGGAAGAGTTTGAACCAGAAGATACAGAAGGAGAATCTTCAGCTCAAGGTGGAGCTATGAAGATAAATGATCCGATAAATCACTCAGACTCGAGTGATTCAGAAGAAGACTGTGAGACTACGTCTCAAGAAGAAGAGGAGGACTTGAGTGAATACATTCTGGCCAAAGACAGGGCTATAAGACATATTAAGCCCCCGTCAAAGTATGGTGATAGAGATCTCGTAGCTTATGCTCTTGCTAGTGCAGAAGAGATAGAGATAGAGGAACCAAAGCATAGGCTTATGCTCTTGCTAGTGCAGAAGAGATAGAGACAGAGGAACCAAAGTCCTATGCTGAAGCAAGAAGAAGTAAAGATTGGGGTCTGTGGAATGGAGCTATGAGTGAAGAAATGGTATCACATGATGTGAACCAAACATGGGAACTCGCAGAAAAACCAAAAGATCAAAAGGTTATAGGCTGCAAGTAGATTTACAAGTACAAGCCCGGCATTCCAGGAGTGGAAGAACCAAGATATAAAGGACGCTTGGTTGCAAAGGGTTATGCACAGATTGAAGGGATTGACTATAACGAAGTTTTTGCTCCAATAGTTAAACATGTTTCTATCAGGTTGCTCTTATCAGCAGTTGTTACGTTTGATATGAAGCTGGAGCAGATGGACGTCAAGACATCGTTTCTTCACAGGGTTCTACAGGAAATAATATATATGACGCAGCCAGAGGGTTTTGTTAAGGAAGGTCAAGAAGAAAAAGTATGTCTCCTAAAGAAGGCTCTGTACGGGTTGAAACAGTCTCCACGTGAGTGGAATCACCGGTTTGATGAGTTTATGATCAGAAAGAAGTACAACATGAGCCAGTATGATCCGTGTGTGTATCTGGAAGGAAAAACAGTTGAGTCAAGAGTATACTTGTTACTTTATGTGGATGACATCTTGATAGCGTCGCAAAGTAAGACAAAGGTTGATCAGCTAAAGAAATTGTTAAAGGCAGAATTCAAGATGAAGGATCTGGGTCCTGCTAGACGTATTTTGGGAATGGATATTCTGAGAGACAGAAGCAGAAGAACTCTGAGGTTGTCTCAAGAGAGGTATTTGAATCAAGTTCTGAAGACGTTTGGGATGAAGGATGCAAGCGCAGTTCAGACTCCGATAGGTTCACAGTTTAAGTTGAGAGCTGTTACAAAACCGGAGGAGGCTGAGCAGATGAGAAAGATGGAAGGTGTTCCATATGCCAGTACTGTGGGAAGTCTCATGTACGCAATGGTAGGGTCAAGACCTGACTTGGCTTACGGTTTGGGCCTAGTAAGCAGATACATGGGAAAGCCAGGAACAGATCATTGGGCAGCTGTGAAATGGATCATGCGTTATCTTAAAGGAGCTGCGAAACTAAGTTTGATGTTCTCAAAAGGATCAGATTTTCAGGGCAGAGGGTTCTGTGATTCAGATTATGCGTCAGACCAAGATCGAAGCAGGTCTATTACGGGTTTTGTGTTTACTGTGGGCGGTAACACTGTGAGTTGGCGCTCATGTTTACAGAAATTTGTTGCTCTATCAACGACAGAGGCTGAGTATATTTCTTTGTCCGAGTCTAGTCGTGAGGCAGTGTGGCTGAAAGGAATCTGTGAGGAGTTGGGCTTTAAGCAGGAAGCGGCAGAGTTATACTGTGACTCGCAAAGCGCAATCTACTTGGCTAAGAATAACATGTTTCATGAGCGTACTAAACACGTCAGAGTCAAGTACAACTTTGTCAGAGAGCTAGTGGCACATGGGTTTGTGAAGGTGATGAAGATTCATACGTATAAGAATCCGGCAGATGCATTGACAAAGGTGTGTTACCAGGAGAGAAGTTCAGTGATCATCTGAAGTCACTGAACGTGACTGAAGTTCATGAGGATCCAGGATCGTCTCAGATATCTCAGCAAGGGAGACGGTGCAGTGGCTGAAGACTGTTAACAGGTTGGTTGTTGTTGTTATCAGTGGTTGATAAAGCTGAGTATTTGAACGTAGAGGTCAAGGAAGTCTCAAGGTAAATCAGGGAGACTTGCAAAGGATTATACCAGGAGCAGGAATGCACTTACAATGTCAAGGAGATGATGTTGAGAGAGAGAGAACAAGAACCAAGGTGGAGTTTGTAAGGTTATGGTTATGTGTTGAAGTATCAGCGGCCTCATTGATCACATTGATCAGATAGGCCATGAGAGATTGACAGATGATTGGGTCGAGATAGCATGAAGGTGATTTAGTGGGCCATGCTGGTTATGTCCAAGCCCATCACGGAAGAACTCAAAGCGGAGCTGCGAAGCAGAGCTGAAGGAGTCGTCGTCTTTCTGTTACGAGAGTTAGATTCTATATATACTTGTAACTGAGCTGAGTTCATTGTAGCAAAAGAAAATATCTGATAGTGCATTCCGGGACACCGATCCTGAAGAGAGAAGTACCCGGTGGAGAAGTGGGGAACTCTATAACGTCTTGTGTGCATTCTTTTTCTTTACGCTATAAACACACGAGAGCGAGAGAGTTTGAGAGAGTGGGATCGAGAGCGAATCGAAAACGTATCGGCTACAGGCCCGATACAACATTCTTGACAACAAGTTCCTGTTGGTATTCAGATTATGATCTACGGTACGTAGATCAAAGCACATTTAACATGTATAACAGCTGTTTCTATTTTTTTTCCAAAGTAATAATAGCAGTTTTTAACAGAAGTTCAACCTGTGGAATTGCGAGGATTATCTAGCTTATTAATTAGGGCATTAACAACTCATCTAATTTGTCTCTCTATAATAGTATTTATAAACTAAAATACTATACATAGCAATATAGATGTGTATATATAATCTAAACCACAAAAAGAAGTAAACATCATATGTATCCTACAAAAATAAATATGAAAAATCTCTCAATCTTTCTATGTGTGGTTAGCTTCTGCATGATTAGCCATGTATACAGCAGCATCAGGATTTCAAACGAACTCAAATTCAAGAAAAAAACTCTCCGTAAGCTGTTACTCCAAAGACAACCGAATGAAGACAGAGATAATAGAACCAGGAGCACGATATGAAAAATACTTCAACACCAACATTTTCGGGACAACGCGTTTCATGTGTACGTTGAGACAAGGGCCTAACTATAGGCACACTCAGAGCTTCACAGCATTCAAACAGGTAAGTCCCAGAGATAATGGAGCCTTGTGGGATTGGAGAGCCAGAGAAAATGGTATCTATTTGAAAGTGTGGGCGGGCAAACATGAACAAGGCAGTGCCTATATGCATAAGGCGTTTGATTGGATTTACTAGTTAAGAGACAAGCTTATACACATATTAAAATCAAAGTTTCTAATATTCTTCATTCATTATATACGAGAGAATAATCAATTTGTTTGTAACACTGAGTAAATCACCAATTACATATGAAAAGAGAATACTCATTATAAGGACTACCATTTAACACAAAAACTTTTATTTTGCTGCTATTATGTTTTAGATGTTGATAATAGTAAAGGCATATACATTAGTGTGTTATTTTATTTAATACTAGTGGTGTGTCGTAGATTTGATATTTTGTGGGTTTTTTTTGTGCTTGTTTGTTATAAAAACTGAATTATCACTATCAGTAATAGTTTTTCTATTGCATAAAGATGATTTGTTTTATAAATGTCTTTGTAGGTTATTTTAAGGTATCCTTATAGCATGAATCGATCTTTGGTGGGCACTATTACTGGTGGAAAACACAAATTAGCTTAGCTATTATATTAAACCCCGACTCATTGTAGCTCATAATGAAATTTAGAACTTGTGAGCCTTTTTTACTCATCAAATGACTATTTTATTAGTTAAGAAACTTCACCAATCTGGTTTTGGTAATGTTTTAAAACTGGTCCGAAAGATAAATCAGATATTTATTCAGATAGATCATGGTGGTTCGACCGTATCAAACGTGATTCAATTATCTAATTTAATATTTTTTAGATATATAATTTAAAATAAAGTTAGTAAATATGATACGTAATTAAAATATAAATTAATATCAAATATAAAACATTATAAATATAAGGTATTTTATATGTTTGGTTCATAGATTTTTGATAGTTTAATTGGTTTATATTAAGTTCAATTATTTCAAGATTCAATCTAACATTTGACCAGTTTATGGTAAAACCATCTATTAAACCCCTCACCTATGTGACTGAGTCATAGTCAAACTTAGTCCAACCACAGATCGTTCGGTTTTAAAAACACTACTTTTAGTATATTTTTAAGTGTGGATCCTATTAAACAATTATTTGAATGTTAGGGAACTATATATATTGTAAAAATTTGGATATTGTTTTATTATTATAAGCGCTATAATATAGACTAATATGTAAGAGTAACTCTAGTGCAAGGATATGCTCCAGTATCTAACTATTAAAGAAAAAAAAAAAAAAAATCAAAAATAGAAGTGAAGATGTGGTATCCCGATTCTCGTTTAAGATGCTTTAGAGCATCATTAGCGGTGAGCTCTTAAAGAGTTTTTCACCATTAAAAATATAGAAAATAATTTAAAAATTCCATTGAACTGGAACTTGAATGATTCAGAATAGCTAGTGGACTCTCTGTCAATAATGATCTCTGAAGAAGAGATATTTGAGGATGCACTGGTCTTGCGAGGAGAACACGTCTGGTTTGAGTGATAAGCCTCTGCTTCTAATGATGATAACTCAGAACCACCTCCATGTGGACATATAACACTACTTGAGTTTCCCACCATCTGAAAACTATCCATGGATTGATTTTGCGGAAGGAGATCACCACCAGATGGATGATTCTCTTCGGCAGCAACCCTAACAGAACCACTTGTCAACTTCTCCCGAACACAGTCCATGTCAACTGGATTTACACAGCAACTTTGCTATACGATTGAACAAAAAATGATACAATCTGGCCAGGTCCTGAAGAATCAGGTATGGTTGCTAGAGACCGTCCACCATTGGAATGATCATCAGAAGGTACTTTGAGTATTTTCTTCCATCACCGGACTGCGTGAAGTGGATCAAATTAGTGTGGAAGTGATCATGACCTGAAACTTACAGGTTCATGAAATGTATTAGCAAGGCCCAAATAAAGACCGGAAGCCCATTATCTAAGCTCATTGTATCTAGGTTTTCTAGCATATTGAGTTGATATAAATATCTGTGTAAGGTCACTTTGCAATGTAACGAAGGCTGCGTTGAATGCAGCCTCTCCCTTCATATTTATGAATCATTTACAATCTTACTTATCTTGCTGACAAGCATAAAGATTCTTCCTTTCTTTAGTTTCATTGCACAATAAAGCTTCTTAAAGCTATTTCATTTTCTGTGTCAATAAGCTCTTATGAGCAGAATCTATCTTGTTTTGAGTTTGTCTACATGGTATCAGAGCACCAGGGAGTAAATCCTTGGATCTATGGGTTTTATTTTCACCAGCTTCCAATATACAACCCTTTCTGTCACTAAAGCTCCAAACTTGCTTCACTCACGCTGCTCTCCTTCAGTCACGCTGGTACAATTCACTCCATGAAGCAAGAGGACGAAATCATCCAGCCTTTTCAACACCAGAACAACAAGACGTTTTCTTTAAGCTTCAGTTAGATGAAGCTGTGTGTTTTCTGGGTAGCGATGAAGCTGAAGCTGTGAAGTAGGGCTCAGAACAGACAGAGAAGAAAGAAAGACTTCCTCATCACTTTATGGACGGTATTGTCTATTTCTTTCTACTGAGACAGAACAAAAGATGAAAAATAAATGTCTCTGTGTTGGATTGAGTTGCTGGTTAGCTTAAATTCTTGGGTTAAGATAGGTTTGGAACCGAAGCTATAATGAAATAGGCAGGTTTGGGTTTGTTGCGTGTGGAAGCTCTGGCTTTAATGCTAATGCACACAAAGTGCTCGCTGAAATGCTCACAAGAAGGTCAGTTTGTTTAGAGGCAGAATTTTGGTGATATTGATGGGAAGCAGAGAGTGAGTATAGTTGTATTTGGTAGGTGTGGAAAGAGTGTTCTTCATTAGACACATTAGAAGGATGAAATGGGTAAAGTAAACCTAGATTCATAGTGAGACAAATAGGCCACAATTATACCTCTGAGTGAGATCAACTAAGCTCTCCAAGTTCAAGAGAAACCTCTGAGTGAAGCCATGTGATACTCTCCAAGTATAGGTCTGAATAGATCTCACACTAATGTTTGTCTACAATGGTGAGTAGAACCATTTGCTAACATCTCAAGCATCCTACTT
The DNA here is from genome assembly GCF_000695525.1 of Brassica oleracea var. oleracea. Classification (NCBI taxonomy): domain Eukaryota; kingdom Viridiplantae; phylum Streptophyta; class Magnoliopsida; order Brassicales; family Brassicaceae; genus Brassica; species Brassica oleracea. The sequence continues at coordinate 32,927,858 of NC_027754.1, read as the reverse complement.
CATCTACTTATGCTCATTTCAAGCCATATCCATCTGTGCTTTCAAACTCAGCGTAGCTGCTCCATCCACGCTAAGTTTGCGGGGGAGTATTAGCAAGGCCCACTGTCGTAATCTCTGGCGTGAACCAGAGACTGATCTTTCTCCAGGAGTTTCCAGACTGCAGATGCGTCGTTCTGGTGCGCGTCGTGGCACAGGATCAGAGACGGTCTGCTCACGCGCGCCTTCTCCTTCTGTTTGTCGTATGCCGGTGCTGGCCCAGCGCTCGTTTCGCCGCCGTCTCCAGCCGCCAACGTTTCGGAGCTCATCTCAACCGGTAAGGTGATGAGATTGTCGGAGTTGGTAATCAGAAAAGACTATTCTTCTCGATTTCGCTGAGGTTGTTCATCTCTGAGAGCTTGGGGATTTATAGTTTGAGTTTCCATCGGTTACTTTGGAGATGATGGGGTTGATTGAATGCTTGAGAGTGAGATGAGTGGGGTAAATCACGTTAAAGTTGGGCTTTACGTTTGTATTAATGAAAGTTGAAACTGTCGGCTACTGATCTTTGATTGTTGATGTTGAGAAGATGATACAGACAACACGACGCGCGCGAGAAGGAGGAGGGAACGTGGCCACACCGATCTACTCTGGAGCTAACAGGTGTCGAAAAAAGCCCCAACCTGTTGTGGTGTTGTGGAAGGCTGTGTGCATCACACAAATCAATTTTATATATAAAGATTTTATATCATATATTTTGTAATATTAATAAATTTATATTGTTCAACATTATTACGTAACAGTTTGGTTTTATACAAATTGTTTTATTATCATAATTTATTATAAATCTAAATAAAATCTTGCAATAACTTGTACAATATGCTTAAGCTTATAACATCTCACGTTTAAAACACATAGTTTTTTATTTAACGTGATACGTGAATGGCAATTAAAACGAATATGAGTGAGGCATATGATCGAATAGAGTTGGATTTTATTGAGGCTCTTCTTCATAAAATGGGATTTGACCTTCATTGGGTTAAATTAATGCGAGGGTGTATATCCTCAGTTCAATATAGAGTTCTTCTCAATGGGCAACCACGAGGCCTTATAATACTTCAGCGGGGATTACGTCAAGGGGATCCATTATCTCCTTATTTATTTATTATGTGTACTGAGGCTTTAATTACAAATATAAAAAAAGCAGAGAGGATGAAACAATTAACCGGTATGAAGGTTGCAAGAGCGTGTCTAGCAGTTTCTCATTTGCTATTTGCAGATGATAGTTTGTTCTTTTGTAAGACAAACAAAAAGAGTGCCAAGCTATTCTCAGGATACTAAAGGATTATGAGGCTGTCTCAGGGCAACAAATTAATTTTCAGAAATCCTCAATTCAATTTGGACATAAGATTAAGGAAGCCAGCCGTCAAGAGTTGAGAGATATTTTGGGGATTCAGAACCTAGGAGGAATGAGTTCTTATTTAGGCTTGCCAGAAAGTTTAGGAGGTTTCAAGGTCCAAGTGTTTGGTTTTGTACAAGATCGTCTGAATAATAGGGTGAATGGATGAACTTTTATATTTTTTACAAAAGGGGGAAAAGAGGTGATTATTAAGTCGGTGATCACGGCTCTGCCAAACCATGTGATGTCGGTGTATCGGCTACCGAAAGCTACAGTGAAGAAACTAACGAGTGCAGTAGATCAGTTTTGGTGGAGCCTATGAGGAAGTACAACGGGTGTGCATAGGAAATCATGAGATAAATTATGTGTCCATAAGGATAATGGTGGGCTAGGCTTCAAGGATTTGACTGATTTTAATACGGCAATGTTGGGAAAGCAATTGTGGAGGCTGATCGAGAAGCCAAATTCTCTTTTTTCGCGAATTTTCAAAGGACGGTACTACAGGAATGCTTCACCCCTAGAAACGATTCGCTCATATTACCCGTCGTATGGCTGGAGGAGTATTATCTCTGTTAGATCTCTGGTTTGTAAAGAACTAATTAAAAGGGTTGGAACATGATCATCTATCTCAGTGTGGAATGACCCTTGGATCTCATCCACTCACCCGAGACCAGCAAACAAAAACTTTCATAACAGTTACCCGGACCTCACAGTGGATTCCCTCATCCATCAGGAATCCCGATAATGGAATTTACAGGCACTTAGGACTTTGGTGGAACCCCGCGATGCAAAAATGATTGAAAGTATTCCTCTGAGTAGAAATCAGATGGATGATAGGAATGGATGACATTTCACTAATAATGGGAGATACACAGTACAATCAGGGTATCAAGTAGAAAGGATATATCCTGATAAGGAAAAACCACCAGAATTTTATGGACCCAATGTGGACGTACTTAAGGCATTCTGCTGGAAAGTGAAGTTCCCTCCAAAGTTAAGGCATTTTTTATGGCAGCTGCTGACATGTTGTATAGCAGTGACAAAAAAATTTAAAATCAAGAGAAATACAAGGAGATATAAGCTGTGCACGGTGTGGGGACCCGGAGGAATGAATAAATCATGTGTTCTTCGAATGTCCTCCGGTACGTCAAGTGTGTGCACTATCTAAGATTCCATCGAACCCAAACATTTTTCCTTTTGGCTCTATTTTTGCTAATATGGATCATCTGTTTTGGATAGTTAATCCAAAAATGGAGGATCATCAGTTTGCATGGATCCTATGGTACATATGGAAGGGTTGGAATAACAAAGTTTTCAGTAATATTGATATTGATCCGAGGGAAACGCTTAACTTAGCAGAATTGGAATCAACACTTTGGGCTGAGGCACAAGTTGTAAATAATCCCAGGGTGGTACTCAGAGACTACATGAAGATGGTGTTTCACTGACGGTTCTTGGAAAGATAAAGATTATTTTTCAGGACAAGGCTGGTTCAGCACCTTACCGGGGTTTGAGGGTTTGTTAGGGGCAAGAAATGTAAGGGCAAGTCTCTCACCTCTTCATGCGGAGTTGGAGGCATTAATTTGGACAATGGAATGTATGAAGAACTTAAGACAGTATCGGGTCACGTTTGCAACAGATTGTTCTCAATTGGTGAAGATGGTTTCGGAACCAGAAGAATGACCAGCATTTGAAAGCTACCTGGATGATATAAAGTTTTTGAGAAAAAGCTTTACTAACTCAGAGATTGTTCATGTTCCTAGGACGGCAAACATAAAGGCGAATCGCTTAGCACACAATGCTCCGACACAACCGTCTTTCGTCGTACACATAGATGCAGAGTTACCACATTGGTTTACGGAGTCTATATGAGTCTGTAAATGTTTCTTGCTGTCAAAAAAAAAAGAAAAAAAATGTGCAGATAGATATTACTTTTGACTACATTGTTACGATTTTGTGGCATATTTGTTTTGTTATCTAATTTAGACATACTTTTAAAAATCGTTTAGTTTTCTTGATTCTTATTACAGTTTGTGTAGTTACATATACCTTTTGAGTATATTGTTATCTGTTACGACTCTTGTCATAGTTGGATTATTGTCCAATTTAAACACAATTAGATACGGATCCGCGCTGTCTGCAGATATTGTTTTTGTCAAATCTTTATTAAAATTATTCAGATTAGTCATGTGCATTTGGTTCTTGATTTTGGTTCCGATTTGATTCAGAGGTTTAAAATCCATTCGGGTATTTAGAAAATTCAATTTGGGTCTGGTTCATGTTTTTTTTTTGTTTTTAGTTTGGGTAACAAAAGTAAGAATCGGCTAATACCTGAGATTAATTTAGAATCCATTCGATTCCGACAATGTTCAAGTTTTTGGTTAATTTGGATTAAAAGTCATAAAATTTGGGTGTCTTTTTGATTAAATATCAGTTTTTTCTTTGTTTACGGATAAAAAAAATTGGATTATTCAGTTAATATTATATTTTGATAAAATTATTCCGGTAATTCAGCTTTTTGTGTATTTTGTTTATAAATATAATTTTTAATTTTGATTATTTTAAAACTAAATATAGTTAATATTTATACATATGTAAATTATATTACAAAAATGTGGATAACCATTCGGTTCTTGGTTCAGTTTCGATTCAGTTTTGGTCCTTTAGTTTTAGAGTATATGATCCGTTCGTATACATTTTGGGTTCGGTCTAGTTCTTCGGTTCTGGATAAATTTGTCATGCCTAATTTAGATTATGATACATTTTACATGTATAGAATTGATTTGTGTTATACGTATATGTCGAGACATATTTAAGAAAAATCTGTTTCAATGAAGATAAGAAGCAAACTTTACCAATTTGAAGGCCTTATTGCGGGTTCTGTACAGACTTAAAAAGGTATAGCATCTGGTTGAGCTACAATTACATATGATAGTTAGATATTGAGATCATGAAAGTATATAGTCTGATATAGTTGATTGTGATTATCGTTTTATGTGTTTCTCTGTAGGCATATGGTTTTAATGTATTTGTTTGTGTATCATGTAAAGCTAGTGATGCTCTTAATCGGTAGAAGTTGTTGTGAACCAGAGAAGAAATATCCACTTTAAGAAATTATGCTCCAACAAACATACAAAGCTAAGTCTCGTATTCTTATTTATTTTGTTGTTCTAATTGATATATTAATTAACTAATTTGTTATGTAATCTCTTTTTCGTAGAATGTTTTATCACATTTGGATATATTGAAGAAACAGAGGCAAAGGTTAACTCGATATTGATGCAAAAAAACCCCTTAAAATTAACGGTTAGTTATTAAACCTTTGCACATTGTTTTGCATGTTCTATCATATGTTTGTTTAGTGCTTGATTCCCGGTTTATGTGTCTGTCTAGTTCTTTTTGTTTCTCTGTTTATTCGTCAGTTTAGTTCTTGATTCTCTGTTTATGTATTTGTTTACTTCTTGGTTCTCTGTTTTTTCTTATCTTATGTTTTTGTGTCTGTTTAGTTCTTCTTGATTCTCTAGTTATTCTTCTTGCTCTATTTCTGTTTGTTAGTTCTTATTTATCATCCCAAACGTCAAAATTGATCTCACTGATTATAAGTAATTTATGTTTGAAACTGCCAAAACTCAAAATGGTTTTACAGTTTCTGTGTTGGTTACATGCGTGCTCGTTTTCTAATACTAATCATAACAAACAGTCCATGTTATTTATCTTCTTCTTATGAGAGTGGATTAAAAGGAAGAACAAAAAGATCATTGATTTAGAAGTTTTACAAAACTAAAGTTATAGAGAAACTAAACGCTTAAAACATTAGTACACTTACCGTCTTATCTGCCGTATGAACTCAAGAGAGTCTCCACCACCATAAGATGAGTGCTGAGTCCATGAATGCAGAACTTTGATCTCAACCTTCCATCCAGTTTTGTCTGGTTTGACATCTTTCAATAAAGTAGTTCTGTTGGACGTCACCATTGTCATATGCCTTTTAGTTTATGATTGTGAGGTGCAGAAAGTATAGAGGATGGAAGATTATTTATTTTGTTTAGACACTACTAACCATTAGGAGGATCGATAAGCATATTCATTTATCAATTTTGAGGATCGTTAGACTTAGACATATTCTCAATTCAGTTATAAAAAAGTTAAGATGTCAATATCTAATAGATAATTGAAAATGTTTAAATTTGAATTAAGTTGATAGAGGATACACTGTATACAAGATGCGTTAGTGTAGATTTGATCAAATAGATAAAAATTGGTTAGAATTTTCAATCTAATTGATTGTATGTAGATTTTTATTATATATAGACATTTTTTAAATATCATGCCATCTATTACTTTGTGATATGGTGTATTATTCAAAGCTCGTGTAAGTATAGAGATTGTTAGAATGCTACTATGCTAGTAAAATTAAATATGGACAAATATGAACTGAATATATTTTGGTGTGTTGTAGGTGTAGTTCGTGAGCGGAAGAGAAGCAAATATGATTTTATGGGTTCATGCGATGTCCAGTTTTAGTGAGTATTAAAGTCAGAAGATAAACATAGTCGTGGTTTGATTGATATAATTAGTATTTGAAATATGTATTGGTCTTTTACCTGTAGAATAACCGAAGGATGATTTAGTGTGATGTTTTTAATTAAGAAATTCGATTATATCTTATTATATAAAGCTTGGTTCTTCAAAATTGCTAATTAACATGACCGCGACACATAATAATTATATATTTTAAGATTGTGACATGTGTTAATCTATCTCATAATTAAAAATATATATACTAAGATATTAACAAAAATGAATTTTATTAACAAGTAATTAAAATATTATTTAATAGTAATTTTTCTTTTTTAAATTCCTAATCAAAAAATAATTGCCAAAAACTATTTGATAATAATTTTCCTTATAATATTGTGACATGTGTTTAAATATATAATAATTAAACATATATATAATAAGATAATAAAAACGAATTTTGATAAAAACTACTTTTAAAAATTCTTTAATAGTAATTTTTTTTAATGTTTAGTAGTAATTATTTTAGAAGTTTTCTTTTTACAAAATCCTTAAAAAAATGGAAAACCATTTAATTTTTTTTTTTAATATTTAGTAGTAATTATTTTAGAAATTTTCTTTTTACAAAATCCTTTAAAAAAATGAAAAACAATTTAATTTAATTTTTTAATATTTAGTAGTAATTATTTTAGAAATTTTCTTTTTACAAAATCCTTAAAAAAATTGAAAACCATTTATTTAATATAATATTTCTTTTCTAAAAGTTTGGTTCTTCAAAATTTTTAATTAACATGATCGCGATACATGCCAACTATATATTTTAAGAATATGACATGTGTTAATCTATCTCATAATTAAAAATATATATATTAAGATATTAACAAAAGCGAATTTTATTAAAAAATAATTAAAATATTATTTAATAGTAATTTTCATATTTTAAAATCTTAATCAAAAGATAATTGTAAAATACTATTTGATAACAATTTTCCTTATAATATTGTGACATGTGTTTAAATATATAATAATTAAACATATATATAATAAGATAATAAAAACGAATTTTGATAAAAACTACTTTTAAAAATTATTTAATAGTAAAAATATTTTTTTTTAAAATATTAAGTGGTAATTATTTTAGAAATTTTCTTTTTCCAAAATCCTAAAAAATTATTTCAAAAATAATTTATTTAATATAATTTTTCTTTTCCAAAATTTTAATGAAAATGTAATTATAAAATATTATATTGAGCTTGGTTATTCAAAATTGTTAATTAACATGATTGTGACACATGTCAGTTATATATTTAAAAATGTGATATGTGTTAAACTATCTCATAATCAAAATATATACTAAAATAATGAAAATGATTTTTCTTAAAAAATAATTATAAATATTATTTAATAGTCTTATTATTATTATTATTATTATTATTATTATTATTATTGTTAGTATTTTTATAAAAAATTTGGTTCTTCAAAGTTGTTAATTTACATGATTGTGACAATGTTAGTTTTATATTTGAAAATGTGATATGTGTTAAACTTTCTCATAATCAAAAATATATATACTAAAATAAAATAAAAAGCTATTTTTTAATTATAAATATTATTTAATAGTCTTATTATTATTATTTATCAATTTTTTTTATTAAAAATAAAATAGTTGTATAAAAATTTAAAAGAAAAATTAATTATAAAATAATTAATTTCCTTTTTAAAAGTCTAAATAAAATAAATATATAAAAATAATCTTATTTTTCTTATAATTAACTAATTTTACTTTTTAATAATTTTGTGTTAAAAAAATATAAACCAAAATTAACTTCAAATATTTCACCTGATATGATTGTGACATGTGTCAATTAAAAAAATAGA
>NC_027754.1:32912432-32920018 GCF_000695525.1 Brassica oleracea var. oleracea | reverse complement strand
TTCAAAAAAAAAAATTATTCTCTAATCTTGACCAATTGAGATTTTTTTCTTTTTAAAAAAAATCCTGACAAGAGAGAATTGTAAAATTTTATTTAATAGTAATTTGTACTTATAAAAATTAATGATAAATATGATAGTAAAAAAAAATTTAGTTAACAAGAAAATTTGTAAAAAATATTAGTGATATTGGAAAAAATGAATTTTGAAAATGACAACTTTTAAAAATAGTTAATATTTACTGGAAATAATTATTTGATAGAAATTTTATTTTTCTAAATCCTAGAAAAAATATAATTGTAAAAGAATATGTAATATTAATTTTCTTTTCTAAAATCCTAAAAAACTGTGCAAGAGTATTTGATAGTTTTGTTTCTTATTTGTATAAAAAATCCTAAAAAAAAAAGTTGTATCATATTTTTAAGTCCTAATAAAAAGAAAATTATAAAACATTATTTGATAATATTTTTAAGAGAGTATTTGATGATGAACATGATACAAAAATATATTTAATTAACAAAAGAAGTGTAAAATTAGTATTGATACGAAATGTAAATTTTCTTTATTAGTAACTAAAAATAATTATTTGATAGCAATCTATTTTTTTCTGAAATTCTACAAAGAAGATTATTATAATATGTTATATGATAATAATTTTCTTTTTCTAAAATCTTATAAAATAGAATTTTTTCCTTTAAAAAAAATCCAAACAAAATAAATTTTTAAAGAATTATCTAATAAAACATTAAATTATTACATAAGAACATGTATAATGTTGTCATTAATGTTGTCATTACTTTTCATTCAATTTCTTATTTCGGGTTGTGTTCAGTTTAAACGTTTAGATATAGTATTTTATCTAATCCTAAGTACAAAGTTTATAACAATTCATCTATTTACCATGACTATAAAATACAAATATTAACTTAAACTTATGTGTAAAAATGAGTTTTAATTATAAAATAAATCTCAAACAACATATGCAAAAAAAAACCAATCATAAAACTATAATAAAATTATTTCTTGTTTTATAGTTTTTATTAAATGAAAACATCACACAAAACCCGTTACAACGCAACGGGCTCATATCTTGTGTTACATAAAGTAGCGTGTAATCCAAAACTTAATAACAATCTTTAACAATAGACTAAAAAATAGGAAGAGCGTGTATATTTTAGTCCCAACTTATTGAATAGGTCCAAAAGAAAATATGTCATGGTAGAGTTTAAATAGGACTGTATTTTAATATAGTAAATTTTTAAAAAGCTAATCACATACCAAAACAGTAATTGAATCTGTACTATATTTTGGGAATTATTGATTTGTTTCGTGGTAAGTAATATTATTTAGATTTAATATATGATCCTATTTGATAAGTAATATATGACTAGGTAGCGATTCGCACCCTGCGCTGGATGAGATAGTTAAAGAAAGTTACATTTTGTGATTATGTATATTATAATTTAGCTTGACATTATACCACATTTAAGCAGGTTTTGAAAACCGGACCGGTCAGTCTAACCGATCTGACTGTGAATCGGCTATGTAGCCGAGTCCGGTTTAAGTCGAAAATCAGATATGACCTAAAGCGCTAAAACCAGTTGAAAACTGGCAAAACCAGAGACCATGTTTAATATTAGAATTCAGTTTTCTAAATTGCATCATTTACTTCCATTTTGCGTTACAATTTAATGCAAATAATTTGTTTAGGAAATATTTCTACTTTTACTTTTCTTACTTCAAAGTAAGGAAAGCAAAATTTGTTAAACAGATTCTCAGTTAAAACGAAACTTATGATTTAAATAAATCCTCTTTAGTTAGTTATATTGTCATATATATATAACTAAAATTCATATATACTTTCATAGCATCTGTTTTTCAAAGTATGTTTTATTCCTAGTTCCTTTTATAACATTTTCATGTTATATATACATACTATATATACATATAAAACCCCAGTTCGACTGGTACACCGGTCCGACCAGCAATCTAGTGACAATGTCGAATCAACATCTGGTCCGGTTTTCAAAACATAACATTTTACACATACGTAAATTTATGGACATAAAAGTTAAATTTTTCAAATCATCATTAAATCTGTCGTAATGAAATAAGTTTGTGGGTAAAACATGACAAATTTGTTTAAGTAAATCTGTCAAATTTAAGTAAATCTGTGACTAAAGAGAAATAAATATGTCGAAAATAAATTTGTGACTACATAAATCATTGAAAAATAAGTCTATGTAATGGCAAAATCGTAAATACTATTTTCTGTAACAAAAAAATAATGGTAAAATCGATATAACAAACTATTAATAAAATAAAATTCGAGTTAATCTAGTAATAAATTGATAAATAAGGGTTCAGCTAACTTTTTCCCTATTAGGATTTTGTTTTACATTATACCACATAAAGGACTCAAATTCAATGTGATATTGCAGGAAGAAGAATCGAATACTGCTCAAACACATATAGCATCCATATTTTCGTAATTGCGACTAAAGAAGACTCAAATTCAGTATGATACTGCGGTAAAGTGTTAGACAAAATGAACAATACAGAAAAGAGATATGAATACTCGATAAAGCCCATTCGTGCAGCATCACCAACTCGTGTCGTATGTGAGTGCGGAGCATTCTTGTGTATCCACCAGCTCAATCTCTGTTTTAACACATAAGATAGAGATCATGAAACAGAGTAGTTAAGAGATACAAAAAAACAAGCAAAAAGAAAAGCGAAGACTGGACAAACTAGGGCTGAAAATTAAGAAGACAAGCACGTGATAAAAATGTGTGTCATTTTAATATTTAACATTTGGGCAATTTGATGTGATTTTATCAAATATTTATAGATGAGCCATCTAAACTTTATAAAACAATATTAAATAGTCGTTCTAGGTTTAGCTGTGAATTAACAAAAGAACATCGTCAACTAGGATTTTGTTTGAGTTAACCATTAGGGTCATCAAACCAATCCAAGCCGAACCAATCCAAGCCGAACATGTTTGAAATTTCTGCCGATCGGTTCTGTTGCAGTAACCGAAGTGAAACCAAAAAGACCAAATCTCGGTTGGGTTCGGTTTGAAAATTTTGGTTCGGTTATAAATTCCAGGCCTAGAAGTGGTTATGCTAAAAATCATGAATCTGTACTATACATATGCATGGTCAACAATTTCAACTTTTATAAAGGTAATTATATGTATCATTAATGAAATGTATTGTTAGCTCATTTTAAATTTTTAAGTGACAACATTTTATCAGTAGATAAAAGTAAAACTATAAATTAATAAAATAGATTAGATTTCTCATTACACATAAAAAGGTCAGAAATAATCTTCTTTTAAAAGTATTGATAATTTTGACGGATCAAACCCGTTGATGGTTCATCAGCTGAGACAATAAATAGAGAGACCAGAAAATGTAAAAAAAAAATAAAAAATTCTACCTTATTTGGACGATTTTTTTTTTCTAATTTACAGGAGAGGCTTGTTCCAAATTAGATCCCGGAAGAAACTCAATCTCGTAGTCAAATCTGCTAATCAGAATTTTTTTTGTCAAATTTTTTTCATTAAACCTAAATGGCTGTTGTTTAAAGGATATATTAAAGAGAAAACCCAAACATAAAATTACAACATAAGATCAAAGGCTAGTGGGAAACACGTGTGATATGTCGAGAGACTAATGGGAATTATTACAACCAGGTGGTTGTCCACGATTTCGGAGATATAAACATGTCATTTTTTGAATAATAAAATTAATCTAACTATGTAATATTATTAAGTTGAGAGATATTATCATATATAACATATATTTTGTGTAGCTAGATATATATTAATTTAGTGTGCATAGTTGACATGTGGTGGTCAGTACTTCAAGTAGTCAGCAATTATTTTTCTCGATTAATAATCAAAACAATTTTATTATTTTAAATAGTTTAAAAATAAAAAGTCTTGGTATTGTATAATCTTAGAAGATTATTGAGATATAGTGATAATTCTATCAATTTAAATATAAGGTTTCAAAAAAAAAATTATGACATAATTTGTGATTAATAAAAAAAAGATTAATGAGCAAAAAAAATATTTTATAATACTTTATATTTTCACATTATTTTTTTACCACTTTATTTTATTTTGAATTAAAATAGTTACAAAATTTCCGTAACTTTGTCAAATCGCAAATCACATTTTCTCAAACATTTTTTATTTAGTGATTACCTTAACACTAACAATTGGTTAATCAAAAAAATACATCATTAAATTCTCTCCAATCATCAGACTATCGTATAAAACAATGATTCATTTAAAAGTATTATTTTTAAAAGTATTACTTTCATTTTTAAAAAGTTACTATAATACATACATATTTTAATTAAATATTATTAACTAATTTTAAATTAGAAAAATAATATTTTAAATTTTAAATAACATGATGTCATTATTTTCGACATATATACTTAATATTAATGTGAGATTCAGTAGTTTTATTATTCATCACTCATTTTTTATATATCTATCATTTCTTTTTTTCTTATTACAAAAATAAGCATGTCAATCTTATTATAATTAAAACCATATCAATAGAGTCTTAACTATAGTCTCGTATTAATATATTGTTTCCGTTTTTCAATTTATATTATTATAAACTAATCAGAATTACTTACAATGGAATAAACAGAAAGAAATAAAAATCTACAAATTTAAAGGAAGATATCTCGTCAAATTTCCGTGATTATGTTCCATGCATGACCATGATCCCTTCCTAATAAGATGTTCTGTGTATATATATAATCTAAATAACAAAAGATGTAAAACATCTTATCAGTATCCTAAGAAAAAAATGAAAAATCTCTCAATATTTCTATGTGTCGTCTGCATGATTAGCCATGTATACGGCGACATCAGGATTGCGAACGAACTCAAATTCAAGAAAAAACTCTGGATAAGCTGTTTCTCCGGAGACGACCAAATGGAGCCAGTGATAAAAAACCCAGGAGAACGCCATCGAATTAACTTCAACACCAACATTTGGGGGACAACGCGTTTCATGTGTACGTTGAGACAAGGGCCTAACTATAGACACACTCAGAGCTTCACAGCCTTCAAACAGGTAAGTCCCAGCACTACAAGAATAATTAAAAATAGCAAAGGACTGGTGAAGACATTTCCGTAGCCATAATTATTAGCGATGAAAGTTGCGATGGATAGCGACAAAACATAAAAATGGTAAGTTTGTAGCTAATTTGTTGCGATCTATAGCTATCTAGCTACGAATATGATCCATAGACATTTGCTAGCTAAATAGCTACTAATTAGCGAAGAATTAATTGTCGCCAAAAGTTTTATAGTTATCAACACATGATTATAAATATTTATGTGTCTAATTGATATGTATGTGTTATATGTTTGAAATTTGCATTTGTGATGTATGATTGAAACTAGTAATGTTTGAATTAAGATACTGTGTAATTGTGTTATATGTTTGAAACATTTTACTTTTTCTGCTTATTTGTTTGGTTGATACTTGAGATATAAATTATAGTATAGGATTTGATTTTAGGGATTGTGGTTTAGGGTTAGGGTTAAAAGATTTACTGTTAAAAAGTTATCAAAAACATAGTAAATTATAATTGGTTAGAAATTTATATTACATTATTTAAAAGTATATAAATTTGTGATGTAAAAATAAAAGTATTTGGTTATTATTTTTGTTAGGGATTATGGTATTGAGTTTAGAATTTAGGGCTTGTGGTTTAGGGTAATGAGTTATTTAAGAAGTTGTTAAAAATATAAAAAATTGGTTAATAAATTTAAATTGGTTAGAAATTTATATTTAGACAATTAAAAATGTATAAATTTGGTTATTATAAATTTTTTTTTAATGTTTAACATCACAAAGTTTGATTTCCCTCCACACATTTCCCTCTTAAGTATTTTTGGCTCCAATAATTTCCTTCCAAGTATTTTCGGGGTTAGCTCCAAAAACTTGTTACCGCTTAAGTGTTACGACATAAAAAAAAAAGAAGAAGACCAAATTCTCGAAACTCAGTCTTCTTCTCTATCTCGCCTCTGTCATGTTATCTGGTACTTTCTTCATGGCTCACACCGGACAAACCTATAATCGTCGTCGTCCATGGCCACCAAAGTTGAATCTCCCGGGTACGTTTTGCATACCCCTCTTTCTTCTATTAGTTAAGGTAAGGGTTTTGATTTGGGTTTTTGGATTAGGGTTTCAGAGATAATGGAGCCTTGTGGGACTGGAGAGCCAGAGAAAATGGTATCTATTTGAAAGTGTGGGCGGGCGAACATGAGCAAGGTGGGGCCTATATGCATAAGGTGCATGATTGGATATACTAGTTTGTAATATTCTTTTCTTATATCTTATATATTCAAACAGAAGTCACAACCTTAATTTATGTGTGATTTTTTAAAAAAAATGGACATAATAGACATATTTCTATAATGTCATGTTACATTTTATCTCTAATATTATCATTTAAATTTTGGGCCTACCAGAAATTTTTATTGGGCTATAATAATTGGATTTAAAGAATAGATGATTCATTGAATTTATAAATAATATAAATTAAATAAATATAATTTAATATTGTAATACTATACCTCCATATGTTAAATATTTAAGTAGTCGATGTTAACTTTTAAAATTATAAAGATTTTTTTTTTAAATAACAAAAATCATATTATCTAACAATGATTAATCTTTACGACCTTAAACCAATGAAAACAAATTTAAACTATATATTTTATTTTAAAAACTAAATAAAAACGAAATGTTTAATTATTTACTCGATAATATAAATCTATGAAGCAAAAAGTTTAATTTTTAAAAAACTTTCTAAATTTGTGAAATGTTACAATATCTTTGAATATGACAATAAAACAATATTTTACTAATCTTTATATATATAGTTACGATTTTAATAATAAAATAACAATCCGAAAATATATATATAGAAGAAGATACAAATACACGTAAAAGCTTAAAACAATCTATTCAATGAAAAACATATACCGTAAACCTATTATGTTTTAAAAATTGATAGACACATATATTATAATATATGTGTCTATCAATTTTTAAAACATAATAGGTTTACGGTATATGTTTTTCATTGAATAGATTGTTTTAAGCTTTTACGCGTATTTGTATCTTCTTCTATATATATATTTTCGGATTGTTATTTTATTATTAAAATCGTAACTATATATATAAAGATTAGTAAAATATTGTTTTATTGTCATATTCAAAGATATTGTAATATTTCACAAATTTAGAAAGTTTTTTAAAAATTAAACAAAAACTAATTTTTAAAATATTTACTCGATAATATAAATCTATGAAGCGAAAAGTTTAATTTCTTAAAAACTTTCTAAATTTGTGAAATATTACAATATCTTTGAATATGACAATAAAACAATATTTTACTAATCTTTATATATATAGTTATGATTTTAATAATGAAATAATAATCCAAAAATATATATATAGAAGAATATACAAATACATGTGAAAGTTTAAAATAATCTATTCAATTAAAAAAATATACCGTAAACTTATTATGTTTTAAAA
>NC_027754.1:32895694-32912373 GCF_000695525.1 Brassica oleracea var. oleracea | reverse complement strand
ATATGTTAAATATTTAAATATTTGTCGATGTTAACTTTTAAAATTATAAAAAAAATTTAAAAAATATCAAAAATAATATTATCTAACAATGATTAATCTTTACTACCTTAAACCAATGAAAATTTTTTTAAAACTATATAGTTTATTTTAAAAATTAAAAAAAAATAAATGTTTATTTATTTATTCGATAATATAAATCTATGAAGCGGAAAGTTTAATTTTTTAAAAACTTTCTAAATTTGTGAAATGTTACAATATCTTTGAATATGATAATAAAATAATATTTTACTAATCTTTATATATATATTTACGATTTTAATAATGAAATAATAATCCGAAAATATATATATATAGAAGATACAAATACATGTGAAAGTTTAAAACAATCAATTCAATGAAAAAATGTACCGTAAACTTATAATATTTTAAAAATTGATAGACACATATATTATAATATATACCAATTTAGAATTGAAAACAAAATATTTATATAAAAATAAATGAAAACAAAAACCGCGCGGTTGCGCGGATCGATATCTAGTTTATATATTTAAACATGTAGTCACAACCTTGATTCATGTGTGATTTTTTAAACAATGGACCTAATGGACCTATTCCTAGAAAGTCATGTTATATTTAATCTCTAATCTTATCATTTAAATTTTGGGTCTACCAGAAATTTTTATTGGGCTATCAATAATTGGATTTAAAGAATAGATGATCCATTGGATTTATAGACAATATAAATAAAATAGATATAATTTAATGGTGTAATACTATAACTCCATATGTTAAATATTTAAATATATGTCGATGTTAACTTTTAAAATTATAAAAAAAATTTAAAAAATATCAAAAATAATATTATCTAACAATGATTAATCTTTACTACCTTAAACCAATGAAAACAAATTTTAAACTATATAGTTTATTTTAAAAATTAAGCAAAAACTAAATGTTTAATTATTTACTCGATAATATAAATCCATGAAGCGAAAAGTTTAATTTTTTAAAAACTTTCTAAATTTGTGAAATGTTACAATATCTTTGAATATGACAATAAAACAATATTTTACTAATCTTTATATATATAGTTATGGTTTTAATAATGAAATAATAATCCGATAATATATATATATATAAAAGAAGATACAAATACATGTGAAATTTTAAAACAATCTATTCAATGAAAAATATATATCGTAAACTTATTATGTTTAAAAAATTGATAGACACATATATTATAATATATACCAATTTAGAATTGAAAACAAAATATTTATATAAAAATAAATAAAAACAAAAACCTGCGCGGTTGCGCAGGTCAAGATCTAGTTACAGATGAAAATCGAAGTTTGTATATATTCTTCATTAATACAAGAGAATAATCAATTTAAGGACTACCATTTAACACAAAAAGTTTTATGTTGCTCCCATATTATTTATCTATGCTACTTGTGAAAAAAAATTGATGATGAAAGAGATGATAGTCATAGAGATTAAAGGTTGTAATATCAGAAGATAAACCATGTGAGGCCTGATACAAAATCCTTGTCAACAAGTTTCTGGCGGGATCACTCTCTCTTTTCATTTTCAAACAGGCAATGCCTGAGATTTGACTCGCTAGTAATGTTCTTGGGCCTGTTGTTCCTTACCTGCCAAGAAAGAGAAAAAACAAAAACAAAACCATTGCCAGTATTCAGATCATGCAATCTACAGTAGTCAAAGCACATTTAACATGTATACCAGCTGTTTCTATTTGTTTTCCAAAGTAATGATAGCAGTTTTTAACAGAAGTTCAAGCTGTGGATTTGTGAGGATTATCTATAGCTTATTAATTAGAGCATCTACAACACATCTTATTTGTCTTTCTATAATCCTATTTATAAACTAAAATACCATATATAGCAATATAGATGCGTATATATAATCTAGACCACAAAAAGAAGTACATCATCAGTATCCTAAAAATAAATATGAAAAATCTCTCAATCTTTCTATGTGTGGTTAGCTTCTGCATGATTAGCCATGTATACGGCAGCATCAGGATTTCAAACGAACTCAAATTCAAGAAAAAGCTCTCTATAAGCTGTTACTCCAAAGACAACCGAATGAAGACAGAGATGATAGAACCAGGAGCACGATATGAAAAATACTTCAACACCAACATTTTCGGGACAACGCGTTTCATGTGTACGTTGAGACAAGGGCCTAATTATAGACACACTCAGAGCTTTACAGCATTCAAACAGGTAAGTCCCAGTGATAATGGAGCCTTGTGGGACTGGAGAGCCAGAGAAAACGGTATCTATTTAAAAGTGTGGGCGGGCAAACATGAGCAAGGCGGGGCCTATATGCATAAAGCGTTTGATTGGATTTACTAGTTGAAGAGACAAGCTTATACACTTTATGAAAATCTGAGTTTGTAATATTCTTCATTTATTAATACGAGAGAGAATCATTTTAAGGACTATTATTTAACACAAAAAGTTTCATATTTTTTTTTTTTTTTTTGAACACAAAGTTTCATATTTCTCCTATTATTTATCTATGCCACTTGTAAAAACAATGGCCGTTAATCACACTCAATAGCCATTAAGAGACAAGCTTATATAATCATTTAACAAAACTTTTATGTTTCTTCTATTATTTATCTATACTAATTTGTTGTTCAATTCATGATTTGAAAAATAAAATATAAAGTAGTACTGTAAATGATCAAAGAGATGATAATTTCAGAGATCAAACGTTGGAGTTTCAGAAGAGAAACCACGTGAAGCCTGATACAACATCCTTGGCAGCAAGTTTCTGTAGGGATCACTCTCTCTTTTCATTTTCAAATAGGCAATGCATTGTTCTACCTGAGACTTGACTTGCAAGTAAAGCTCCTGGGCTTTTTCTTTGTCTCTTAGCTCTTGTTCCTTACCTGCCAAAAAGAAAGAAAAAAAGCCATTGCAAGTACTCAGATCAGTGATCTAGAGTAGATCAAAGCAACATTAATTTACATTGAACATATATACCTGATGTTTCTATTGGCTTTCCAAAGTAATAATAGAATCTCCCTGGAATCTTAGGTACAAGCCCTGGTAAATAGAAATCTTGGTTTCCCAATTCACTCTCGTGGCCTTTCCTAAAAGATTATGAAAGCTCAAAGTCAGTGATCATATGACTATTTACATGAAGAGTACACATGAGAAAAAAATGTATATATAGTGTAGCGTGGAAACACCTTAAGTTGCCAGCTTCCTTTGTTGCCCTTTCCATTAATTCCTTCAAGATAGGGATGTTCCTTTGATCATTGGAATCCAGAACGATCTGAGAGTCATTCAATGTTCCCAGCCAAAGTTACTTTAAAACCGAGGTTCGGGTGAATACAAGGTATGGAACTTTTATCAGCACTTCAGAAATCAACTAAAAAGAACAAATCTAATATGTGGAACGCAGTAATCTGTAGAATTAGGTAGAAGCTGAGAATGTCAAGTAATGTAGAAATCGGAATAAAGACTTGTCATTTCTTATTAGCGAAGCTTAAATCTCGGTGCACTAGTAAAATGCTACAATGTTGCAGATGTACTTTCTATCAAAGTTGACATCTGAGAAGTGTTGGGCCTTAAGTATTCTTTTTAGTATTGTGAATTATTTATTCACACAATTAATAAAGAAAATTTAAAACATATATTAGTTTTCTCTCTAAGTTGTTTAGTATTATTTTGCTTGCTGATTTGCTAAACAGCATAACCGATTGGAGCTTATGACTATGAAAGCTTACCTTGCAGATGTCGTCTTCCCCAACAACACCAAAAGGGACAATTTTGGCTCCAAATTTAGATGCAACTCTCACAAACTCAGGTTGCTCTGGCCAGAACAACTTGTACTCTTCACCCTGTACATGTAAGCCTCTAATAACATAATTTCCAAGAATACAAAAACTGTATAAAAAAGGTTATGTTCACCTTTCTATGGAGAGCTTCACGGACACCACCAGGATACAAAAGCACATGAGACTTTGAACTCAGCAACTTGTAGATATTGGCATGAGAGACAGGAGCTCCACCCGTTATCTTATATTTGTCAAATATCTGAGGGTCGAGTATGTCGTGTACTATCGTCTTGTTCATAAAAATAATCGGATGTGTCAACCCACGCAACTGAATGTTCCTCTCTTTCATGAGTTGAGCTATCATTGGAGGTAACTCAAATCCCAATATCATGTGATATCCAACGTACAGAACAGGTCCCTCCGAAGGTAGACCTTCTAGGCTCCTTACAATCTTACCGTTCTCTAGAGTTGACAGCATTACAGGGGAAGTAGCATATATTAGTAATCTGCATGGTAAAAAATTATCACTCAGTACTATACCCTTTTACTTAAAGATACATAGAGAGAAACTATAATGAGGCACGTTGTTACCTGTGTTCCTCTAGTTGTTTTCTTAACTCGTATGGCGTAGGCATAATGTAATCTGAAATGTAATCATGAGACCTCCCACGGCGATAAAAACATGTACACTTGATGATTGTAACAAGATCTACATCATCCTCCTAACGTGAGATGTACAAGAGAGATAGTTGAAGTGTAGTTTATGAATATATTTCTTGTGAACTGGATGAAGAGATGTCACTTACCAAAAGGAGAAATGGTCCACTGTCGTTGAACTTACGGAGAATACAGTTTGGCAACTTGCGCGAGAATCTGTCAATGTCTTCCAGGTTCAGCATCCATTGATCGCGTCCACTGCAATGGTAATAAACATACATTCACATATTACACTTAAGCTCTTAGTTAGGAGTTAGGACATTCTTTGCAAGTATAAGAGATTCAGTATTAATTTGACCTCAAGAGTATCAGTGATTCAGCTCTGACGGCGGATATATTGGACTTCGCAGATGCAATAGCAGACTTGAGCATTTCCAGCTTCCAAAGAAGTGTGTCCTTAGAGAAGATCCTACTTAAAGTCTGCAAATATTGTTTTGATATGTTGATCACATTATTAGGTGAATACAATAAGTAAATTTCAAATGCATAGCTATTATGGGCTTGTATTAATGAGTTTATAATAATGAATTCTTACAGGAAGATTAGCTGAAACTGCAAACAGATCTCTTAGCATCATTCCACCGATTTGATGGACAGAAAATTCATTTGAAAAGGCTTCTAACGTTTCAGTCAATGGACCGCCTGTGTAATAAACTTGGAGACACTTAAAGAATCCTTGAGAAAGTATCAACTACAAGAAGTCAAGTTAGAAAATGAGAAGAGAACAAAGAAACTGTACCTTGCTTAAAACCAAATATTTCTTCCAATAGCGTGGGAATTCCATCTGGTAAAACATTAAGCATTCCTGATAGAGGCTGCGACATGAGGTTGTTGATATGTGTGGCTGCAACAAACGGTGTATAGGATGATCAACGATATGCACTTACCGAAAAATAAAGAACCTTACAGACCGATGGAGGTTTTTACCAGGATTAGCCAAGATGAGGACAAGATCGATGTTGGGATTCCTGGCTGCCACATCTAACGCAAGACATGCTCCAATAGATTCTCCAACTAAGTATATAGGTCTATTTGGGAAATGATGGTTCTCTGACTTAACTGTCTGCTCAATAAGCTTCACCAAGTCTGTAAACACACCAACCAAAATCAGCTTTCAACTATCTTCTTGGTCAGAAAGCAATCTTTAATAGACAACAAGGTACCTTTAGAAGAAGTACGATCCCTGGCTGGAATATGAAGGCACCATATATCAAACAGCCTACTCAAAGTCACAACCACACCAGAAATGAAGATCCATTACATGTCAGTACTTCAAAAACAGAAAAACCATATTCTTGTTTTCAGTTTAAGCTTTTCTTTATAGTTTTTAGTTTTTTTTTGCGCGAGGAATTTACAAAAAAAAAAATGAAAAATAAATAAATAAATGTAATAGCAAACACTTAACGACATGAAAAAGGGATAAATAAGATTTTGAAGTTTACGCACTCTCCAAGTTTCTTGTGTTGGCGAATGAGCCCTAGTCCAGTACCATCAATACCTGCAAGTTTTTTTAAACTTCAACAGTAAGATCTCAATTTTCCATGGAGATTATAGGAAAAGCCAAAGAAGATCAAGAAGAAAAACCAGGTATAAAAAGGAGGAGAGGAGAGCCTTGAGCCTGAACGGAGCTCTCAAGCGGAGAGAACCAACGAGGTGGGCCTTCTTCTCCAACGAAGTCTCTCACTTCTTCCAAAAAGTCTAACAAGCTCTTCCGAGAGTCAGGCCGCTCCTCTTCCACGTTCGCATACGGACTCTCAACCACCTTCGCCACCTTTTCATCTTGATTCTTCCTTATTCGTCTAATACCTCCATGAGTCGTAGTCGATGATTCTAGTCTGATCGCCGTGAGTCTATACTTCGAGGATGAGCTTTGTTTCCAACAGAAGAAACCAGCGTTGCGGAATGTTTCTCTTGAGAGAGACGATACAGAAGAGAGACCGTTGATGGAGCCAAGTACTACTGTACCTTTCATTGTAATAATCTCAAGACACTCTTCTCACTTCTTTCTCAAAGATGTTGTTGTTGTTCACATCTTAAGAAATTGAAAAGCCGCAAAAAACAAAAAAAAGAGAGAAAAAGTTTTGGTATTAATCTTTAACAACTTAATGGACGCATGAACATTGTATGAAGCTTAAATTATGCTGAAACGCAATCTCACGAGTTACGTATGAAGAACAACCTTAAGACTTCCATGGTTCATGAAAATAAAAAAACATCTAAATATCATGAATCATAATTGAATGTGTCTACTTACAACATAGCCACATTAATTATTCTATATTGTAAACAATTGAAAAGAGAATTTCAGAGCTCAAACGTCGGAATTTCAGAAGAGAAACCATGTGAAGCCTGATACAACACCCTTGGCAACAAGTTTCTGTAGGGATCACTCTCTCTTTTCATTTTCAAATAGGCAATGCACTCCTCGACCTCTGACTTGACTTGCAAGTAAAACTCTTGAGCCTTCTCTTTGTCTTTTAGCTCTTGTTCCCTACCTGCTGTTTCTATTGGTTTACCAAAGTAGTAGTAGAACCTCCCCGGAATCTTAGGTAAAAGTCCCGGGAAATAGCAATCTTGGTTTCCTAACTCGCTTTCATCACCTTCCCTAGTAATTTACAACAGTTCAAACTCATGTTTAGTTTCACTTGATGAGTATAAAATGATAAAAAGAAATTGTGTAGATAAAATAAAACACCTTAAGTTGCCAGCTTGCTTTGTTGCCTCTGCCATCAAATCCTTTAGGATAGGGATGTTCTTTTGATCATTACCATCCAGTACAATCTGAGATTCATCATCCATTATCCTAACCAAAATTAATAACTTGCAAACCAAGGTTCAGGTGATGCATAAAGTAGACCAGTATAGTGTTTATCAGATCATTTCTATTCTATACATAGAGACAATGCTTCTTGCTAACATGCTAAACAAGAGGTTCACAGAACTGAGTAGAGAAAATCTTACGTCAAAGATGTCATCTTCTCCAACAACACCAAAAGGGACTATTTTCGCTCCAAATTTAGATGCAACTCTCACAAATTCAGGTTGCTCTGGCCAAAACAACTTGTACTCTTCACCCTGTACATGTAAACCTCTAATAATATAACCTCCCAAGAATGCATAAACTGTAAAAAAAAAAGGGTCACAAACTATTAAATATATTCTCATGAGCACCTTTCTGTGGAGAGCTTCACGGACACCTCCAGGGTACAAAAGCACATGAGACTTTAAACTCAGTAGTTTGTAGATATTGAAATTGGAAACAGGAACTCCACCCATTATCTTATATTTATCAAACATCTGCGTGTCGACCAACGCATCTTGGTTGTTTACAAATAGCATGGGATGTGCCAAACCGCGCAAGTGAATGTTTCTCTCTTTCAAGAGCTGTGATACCATAGGAGCTAGCTCAAATCCCAGTAACATGTGGTAGCCAACGTACAGAACAGGTCCTTCCGAAGGTAAACCTTCTAGGCTCCTTACAACTTTACCGTTTGCTAGAGTTGATAGCATTACAGGGGAAGTAGCATCTATTAACAATCTGCAACGTAGAAAATTATTATTCACTATTCGCTATAACCTCTTAAGTAATAGACTAATTTGGTTTGTTAAGCATTTTTACTTGTGGTCGTCTATTTGTTGTTTTAACTCAAATGTGGTAGGCATGATGTAATCTGAAAGGTGGTCATGAGACTTCCCACGGCGATAGAAACATGTACACTTGATGATAGTAACCAGATCGACGCCGTCCTCCTAATATGAGACGTAATCCAAGAGATAGTTAAAGTGTAGTTATCAGTTTATATATCTTCTGTGTTGGATGAAGAGAGGTCACTTACGAAATACAGAAACTGTCCACTGTCTTTCATCTTGCGGACAACACATTTTGGCAATGTGAGCGCCAATCTGTCAATGTCTTCCACGTTCAGTAGCCATTGATCACGTCCACTGCAATGGATATAACCAGATATTCACATATTACACCTAAGCTTTAAGCTGGAACAAGTCTTTGCAAGTAAAAAGAGATTAAGTATTAAGACCTCAGAAGTATGAGTGTTTCAGCTCTGACCGCGTGTATGTGAGAATTGGCAGATGCAACAGCAGACTTGAGCAGTTCCAGCTTCCAAAGAAGTGTGTCCTTTGGGAACATCCTACTCAACGTCTGCAAATATATTTGTTTTAGATGTTGATAATAATAAATGCATTGACTATAAACTAAAAATTAATGCTTACAGGAAGATTAGCTGAAACTGCAAAGATATCTCTTAGTATCCCTCCACCAACTCCACCCATTTGGTGGACGTAAAATTCATTCGTCAAAGCGTCTAACATTGCAGTCAATGGATCACCTGCGTAATAAAGTGCCCCGGAAAAAAAGAAACCATATGTTTGTCACGTTTTGGAAGGCAAACATCAACTACAAAATGACAAGAGAACAGAAAAGTGTACTACCTTGCTTAAAACCAAATATTTCTTCCAATAGTGTGGGAACTCCATCTGGTAAAACATTCAGCATTCCTGATAGAGGTTGCGACATGTAGTTGTTGACATCTGTGGCTGCAAGAAACAATATATACGATGAGCAAAAACTTACATATACGTTATAACGTTTACCGACAATATAAGATAGAATCTCACAGACCGATGGAGGTTTGTACCTGGATTAGCCAAGATGAGCGCAAGGTCGATGTTGGGATTCCTGGATGCAACATCTAACGCAAGACATGCTCCAATAGATTCACCAACTAAATATATAGGTCTGTTTGGGAAACGATAGTTCTCTGACTTAACTGTCCTCTCAATAAGCTTCACCAAGTCTGTAAACACACATAAACAAAAGTCATTTTATCCCTCATTAAGCTGTCTTCTTGGTTAGAATTTTTTTTTCTCTTCTTTTGTTTTGGTACAAAAAATAAGGCACCTTTAGCTGGAGTGCGATCCCTGACTGGAATATGAAGGCACCATACATCAAAAATCCTACTCAAAAGATAACAAAAAATATCAGAAAATGACTAACTTCCAGAAACAGAGAAACCATATTCAATTAATTTCATTTTAGGCTTCTTGCTTTCTCATTTTATTCTTTCAACTGATATGGATCAAGAAACATAAGCATGAATGTTTCAAAAATGAAAAAGAAAAAGAAGAAGCTAATGCAAAGTTGCAAACTTCAAAAGAAAAATGAAGAAGCATATAAACAAAAATTTGAAAATTACTCACTCCCCGAGTTTCTTGTGGTGTCTAATGAGCCCAAGTCCAGTACCATCGGTACCTGCAAGGTTTCTAGTTTCTCAGTTTAGTCTTAAAATATGGTAGAAACTAGTGATGAGCTAAAATATTTTCGACTATTTCATTATTTGTGTCTATTTGATCTTAACAAGGGATTATCTCAAACTATGAAGTAAGCTAATACTAGAATTTATTATCCATTAAAAATGAAGCAAATTACAAATATTGAAATTGTAATGGATATATATATCTGATATGCTATATAGTTATACATATAATGTATACTATTGTTTATTTGTATTTTCAAAAATAATAAAAAAAAAACTTAAAATTAAAGGAGACTTGTATGAAATACTACTATTACTGGGTTAATTTTTTGTCTGAAAAATTATTTAGTTTTCTTTTAAATGACAAAGCAGAGTGAATATATAAGTAAAATCTAGATTTCATCAAGATGTTCGGACACCGTCACACCGGGATGATCTGGGAAAACGGTTCATTGATACCATCAAAATTGAGGACAATCTTTATGACCCCTAGTAGAAACTAGAAACTAGAAACTAGAAACTGAGTACAACAGCTTTGGTATCACTATCGCCCATAAGCTTCATTTATGTTGCCACTAATTATAGCACTTTGATTTGACTGGTCTGGCGAGGATCAGCACACCATGCGGGTCAACGCCACAAATCAAATCCCACCATCCACGTCTATTACTGGACACCTCTTGTTAACCAATGTAAAATGTTTTAAAATGGCAAAAACAAAACAACCTGTTTTTATTTTTTTACAGTTTCGGTCCAAGATCTACTGCTCGGTTAATTAGAGGACGAACCAGGTATGAAAAGGAGAAGAGGCGAGCCTGGAGCCTGAGAGCTACACTCCAACGGAGAGAACCAACGTGGCGGACCATCATCATCTCCGACCAAATCTCTCGCATCCTCCAAAAAATCCGACAACCTCTTCCGCAAATCTGGACGCGCAGCCTCCACTTTTGAATACGGGCTCTCCACCAATTTAGCCACCTTTGCTCCTTCTCCGTCATCCTCCTTGTTCTTGTGTACTCGTCGAACACCACCGTGATTCGTCGGTGCTACCGATTTGATAGCCTGCGTTCTTCCTCGTAGGTTTGACTTCGTACTGCGGAAGTCAGCGTTGCAGACTCTTTCTGTAGAGACGGGAGAGATACCGAAGACGGAGCCAAGTACTGTGGCTGCCATTGGAGAGAATCTCCAGAGATCTTTGAGTTTCCTCGGAAGAGCTTTTCTGTTTTTCTATTTGTTGAAAATGAAGAGGATACGACGAACTCGTCCCATACTAAGAGCCAAGATAGTGCGCGGAGAAGACAACTTTTAATATTTCACTTTCGAAAAACTAATATTAGATATTAACAATAACAATTGGAACGCTACATGTGAAAAGTACATGCTTTGTATTTTATAATTTAAGTGGTACTACTACTTATTGGTTGAATGATTAGATTCGTTTAGAAACAAATCTGGTGCTAAACCATGCGACTAAAATTATAATTCATATCTTAAATAATGAAAAGAACTGTTTTTGTAGTCCTAGTTAACAAGATAATAATGAACTTTGAATAAGTTTAGCAAGAAATAATTAGAAACAAGAACAAATGGCAAAAAAGTTGGTTGACTAAACAAAATTTCAAACAACTGACACAAGTCATTAATAAATGGTTATTCAATTTTATTTACATATGTAAACTGATTGATTAAGTTGGCAAAACAAAATTTTAGAAAAGATACTTTGTTGCCATCTTTCTGTCTCTAAAAGATCAATTTTGCCACCTCTTGTATCTAAGATAGTCTAGAGCAACAAAAAGAAAGAGTTAAAAGGAAAAAGTATATGCTTTTTGGGTATAAACCAATAACAGTGACTTCTTGGATTTTGTTATAATTTACATACGTGCAAGATTCATCTACTAAGATTTCTACAAAAACAAATATTGAACTTTCAACTGGCAGGGAGCGAGACAAGTCTCCATATCCTAGACTCCTAGAGGCGGTGTTCACATCGCATGTTTCTTAGTTGAGTGAATGGACGATATATACCCAAAAGAGACCCAAATTTGGTTAATGCCCATGAGTTTAGATATAGGCAAAAACAATGACTTTTTGGCCACGATTTGGCTCTTTCAACCTCGTGGGTTCGCCGATAGAACGCGTGTGTGTGTCAGAAAGTAGAGAAACTGAGATTTGGTTGAGGCGTGTAGAGAGGAGCGTGACTGACACAAAGAGGCGCCGGAGGCGAGGAACTGCTGGGTAAAAAAGATCTCCTTACTCGTTATGATGACAATTGCTTCGGTAAGTGGAACGGTGGTTGCATATTGGGTTGTGGGTTTGGTACTAGGGTTCATAGAATAGAATATATATACTTAGCAGAGGGTTGAGAGATTGGTGTGAGAGACAAAGTGAAAACGAAAACTGTGATTGAGAGTTTAGAGATTAGGAACTCGTTTGACAGTGTTCATTATCTCTTAGAGGAGAGGTATGAAGATTATTGACATATATTCATCTATATAGACTTGTTCTGTCTTTTTGGTTCAGGAAACAACTCTTTGATGATTAATAGACGGTTGTGTTCGCTGTTATAAACTAGAGATTCACAATCTGTGTTCTGTCTTTTTGTTCAGGAAACAACGAACTTGTTCAAGTACAAGCAATGGGGCACCTGGTGAGAGTTGTTGTAGGTGAATGGCAGAGACTTGCACATGGGACCTGGTGGTTCGACATGGATCACACACAAGTGAAATACGATATTGTGTTGAGAGAGAATGAGACTTACGGCGACTTGGTGGCTATGGTGAGGGGTAAATACCGAGTACTCCCTTCTGAACCTGTCGCCTTGACCTATGACTTCCCTGAGTGGATGAAAGTTCCTGGCGACTACACCACACCGCCTGTTGACATACTAGAAGACAAAGATGTGGAGCCCTTCATGCGGTTAGGATGGACTACGTTAAATTGACTTTGTGTGTGGCCTATGGAAACGTGGAAGTTGGCCGCTACCACACCATGCGGAGGGAGGAGTTCGGGCTGACGGAAGACGGGACTGATGTTGTTCCACCTAAACCAATACCGTGGAGAGGTTTGCATTATCAACCATTAAATATGTTGGTTGCTAAGTTGTATACTTGTATGCTAACTTTGTTGTTACCATATAAAGGTTTCCGTTCGGGTGGTTATCTGCAAGTTAGCGAGGAGAAGTTGATGACCATATCTGCAGCAGTGAGCAGATGGTGGAAATCCGTAGGAACGCCGTGCGTCTGACAAGGGATGAGATTTTTCAGCCCCTGATGGTGATTGATGAAAACTCCTCTCAGACCGATTCATCAGATGAAATGGATATTTTCATACCTAATGCTGAAGGGATGATCCGGCTTGAGGAAATACCTACAGAACCGCCAGCTGGAGCGAACCTGACATTGGCGATAGGTAAGTAGAAGTTTATTTGAGTGTTTTGTTGGAAATGAACTGGTTGATGGAGTATATATAGTTAGCGGATAAATGATGCGTTTGAGTGTTAATTGTTTTCTTAGCTACTACTGACGACGTTGATGGAGGACGGGTGGGCTCATATATGAAAGGCAAGGGGGTAATGACTGGTCCAGACATCAGGGGTGGTCAGCTCTTCGGGCTGCAGATGGGTTCTGGCTCTGGTTTTGCAAACACGGAGGGGGCCGATGTGGCACTTGAGGAGGATGAAGCTTATGCTGGTGAGCAAAAAGGTAAGCTTCCCCCGTGATGGATAAGTTTATTTGTTCCGAGTAATGGATGAGTTAGTTGGTAAATGAGTTTGTATATATGTTCTAACATTATATAAATTGCTGATTTCAGATGAAGAGGAAATAGGCAGCAATAATCAGCTCTATGTGGGGCAAGTATTTGTCGACCGGGATGCTTTCAAGGTTCACATGTCGCTACATGCATTGGCTAACAAGTACATATACTTCAAGAGGAAGTCTGAGCCCGGAAAACTGGTTCTGGAGTGCAGTGGAGTTAACTGTCAATGGCGGGTGTACGCAGCTAAAATCACTGGGTGCCCGCTGTTTGAAATCAAGACATTGGATAGTAACCACCATTGCACTGTTAGCGAGCGGGGGCAGTTTAGGAGACATGCAACCTCATCAATTGTTGGGGGAATGATGAGGAGCAAGTATGTTGGTATCGGAAGTGGCCCAAGGCCAGGAGCGTTGAGAGACCACAGTGTACCGATATCCTACTGGACTGCTTGGAAGTCCCGGAAGATTGCTATAGAGAATGGGCGTGGAAATGTTGCGGCAGCATATAGTACTTTACCTTTCTACCTCCAGCAGTTGGCCATTGCGAATCCTGGGACTCTGGTCGCATTGGAGACAAGCAAGGGACCAGGCAATGTCCAGCGTTTCAAGTACCTCTTCCTGTCATTTGGGGCAAGCCAAAAAGGATTTGATTTCATGAGAAAGGTAGTCATCATTGATGGAACGCACTTGAAGGGGAAGTTTGCAGGGTGTTTGCTCACAACAAGTGTACAAGATGGGAACTATCAGATATTTCCGATTGCGTTTGGGATAGTGGATAGCGAGAATGACCAATCATGGACATGGTTCTTCAACAAGCTCCTTGCTGTAGTGACTGATGCTACTGACTTAGTCTTTGTCTCTGACAGACACACCGCAATATACTCTGGAATCCGTAGAGTAAGCACTTACATCATTGCCTCGATTTAAAATATTAAAGGCAAACTATAGTGCATAAGTTAGCGGTTAACTTATTTGGTAGTCTGGCATTGCCTCTATTTAAAATATTAAGGGTAAACTATAGTGCATAAGTTAGCGGTTAACTTATTTGGTAGTCTGTAGAATAAGATCACTCCCACAGTTTGCTAACTGCTGTAGTTACTTTTAATAGGTTTATCCGATGGCTAAGCATTGTTCTTGCCTGCTACATCTCCAGAGGAACGTCCAGACGATCTTCAAGAAGAAGCATTTGGGGTACCTTCTGGGTAGAGCAGCAAGAGCTTACAAACTGGAGGATTTCTACTTGCACTTCAACGAGCTCAAGGTGGTTGACGGCGCTTGTGCGGATTATCTGATCCGGGTTGGACTTGAGCACTGGACTAGATCACATTTTGATGGGGCAAGGTACAACATTATGACAAGTAACCTCGCTGAGTCTCTGAACGCAACACTGTCTGAGGCTAGAGAATACCCAATTGTCCCTCTTCTGGAGTATATTAGGTCAATGGTGATGGGATGGTTCTCTTCGAGACGTGATGCAGCAGCAAAGAATGTGGGGGCACTAACTCCGAAAGTTACTGATATCGTCATGCGCAACTTCAAAGACTCCACAGGATATGCTGTCAAACACATCATAAACAATGAGTACGAAGTTGTTAATGGAAATGGGATGTATCACCGTGTGGATCTTGATAAGAAAACTTGTTCTTGCAAGGAGTTCGGCGCGCTGGCCATCCCTTGTGCTCATGCAGTATCTGCTGCCATATATTGATATCTTGCATATTTACATGGTTTTAACCATCATTTCTTGTACATAATGATCACGTAGATTAGGAATTATGCATCTTTAGGGTCCATTTTGCATACATGGGTCTTTATTAGGGGCTGGAGTGTGCTATAGAGTTCTTAGAGGTGTTTAGTGACATTTGTGGTGCAAAAGGGTGAAAGATGAACATGGATGGAGACCTTAAAGATATATTTTGAAGCTCATGTTTTGGGGTGACGTGGGAAATTGAGTTATCTTTCTAATGGAAGTGGTTTCAAGTCATTTGGAGCTGTATTGGACGAGTTATGATCGATTTACTAGAGGCATATCAACCCTGACGCGGGTAGATGGACGCGGGTTAGCTTACCCGGGCTGCCTCCCAGAAGCTGGACGAGGAGCTGACGCGGGTTGGCTGACGCGGGTTGCGACCATGGCATCTACCCGGGTCGCGTCTTTACCTTGGCCGAAAATCAACATTTTCAAAGGGCATTTTAGACTTTTCTATGGAAACCATTAGGCTTTCCAAAGACCATATAAATACTCTTGTAATCCCCAAGTTGAGAATTATCTCATTTTCTCTCGAGAACACTCTTTGCCTCATTTTATAAAGCTTGAATCTTTTTATTAATTTAAGGAAGTTCTTCATCTTATATCTTGTTTCTCCTTCTCATAAACATGATTAGCCTTGAATCTCCCATAGATTTAAGGTTTTCCATGGAGATTAGTGAGTAGACACATTTTGGATTCAATGGGTTAAAGTAGTTTAGGGTGATTAACTGTAGATCTAGGGTGTTTTATTGTAGATCTTTCTTATTCCTTGCTTGTTGAGTGATCTCAATGCTATTTTAAAGTTGGCCTCTCTAAGATAGATCTCTAGGCATTTCACGCCCGAGAGGTGTTCGATGAAATGTCTGAACCAACTCTTCAAGGCTTTTAGCTTGCTTTGCCAAAGAGATTTGATGTCAAAGGTGCTAGGAATGCTATTAGACTTGTTCTCCATGATTGCTCTAGTAATATTCAACCAAAGATATTTGATGCTTGAGTTATTTTAGCAAATGAGCTTCAATCTTGAGAAAGAGTTTGCTTAGTGTTGTGTCTATGCATAAGGTTGAAAGATTGATTGAAAGTTGCCACCTTTAAATTGAACCTTGATCACCTTATATCAATTATCCTTATCCATGAATCCATCCTTAGCATTTGATTGAGTTCTTGTACTTGTTTCT
This sequence comes from Brassica oleracea var. oleracea, assembly GCF_000695525.1. NCBI lineage: Eukaryota > Viridiplantae > Streptophyta > Magnoliopsida > Brassicales > Brassicaceae > Brassica > Brassica oleracea. The sequence goes on along the minus strand of NC_027754.1, from coordinate 32,895,883 downwards.
TGATTGGATTTGAGATCACCTTGTTTATATTTCTAGGATCTTAACTTGTTACAAATCATCCATCTTCTTGTTTGTTTAGATTAAGATAGCTTGTGTATTCTTGGTGTATAAGTCTCTAGTTCTCTGGTTCGACAATCTTTTTTACTACATTGATTTGATCTTGGACCCTTGAAAAGTCATGCATCAAAT